>NC_057795.1:224652926-224920786 GCF_018294505.1 Triticum aestivum
CCGACGCCACCACCGCCGTGCCTACGTCGTAGCCGTGCTCCCCGCCGCCCGTGCGTCCTCTCGTCGTGTCCAGGAGCTCCGCCGCTGTCCACTTCATCGAGCAAGCCGAGCCCCGAGCGCTCGCAACGCCCGAGTCCACCGCAACGACCTCGCCCGAACCGCCGTCGCCGGAGATCCCCTTCAACGCCGACGTCGCTCCGGCCCGTCCCCGGCCGCACCAAGTGCTTCGTCGAACTCCCCGTGAGCTTAGCCATCTTCCCCTCCCTTCTTTTCTTGCTTCCCCGCTGTGTAGCAACCTCCCGGAGCTCAACCGCACCCACCGCCGTGGAGCTCGTCGCCGACGTGCTCCCGGTCACCCTCCGGCCACAAACTGGTGTCCATCATGTTCACCATGTCACGTAGCACCTAACCAGCTACTCCCCGCACCTCACCGACCCCTCTAGCGTCAAGTTCGTCTTCGGCCGAACTCCGGTGGCCGCCAAAGTCGTCGCCGGCGCCAACTCCGGCCACCCCGACCCCAACGGACTCCACCAAGAGCTGCGGCTCCTCCTCAGCTCCACATCGATGGCCTCCGCGGCTCGTTTGGTTGCCGGAACGGCAAAAATCACTTCCGCTGCCGCGTCGGGCTCGCCGGTGCAGCCGACCCGGGTTTGACCACGGGTGGGCCCTGGTTGACTCCCCTGAGTCAATGACAGGTGGGGCCCAGCCCTGTTAACTATTTAGGATTAGTTTAAATTGATTTTAGTTTAACTAATCACACTGACACGCGGGACCCACTGTCAGGTTTGACCCGGACTGTGTCCCGTTGACCTGCTGATGTCACACTGACATCAGGCTGACGCAGTAATTGATTTTCTGGATTTAATCTAATATAGGAAATTCCAGAATATAGTTTAAACTTCAAAAATTCATAACTATTATTCTGTAACTCCAAATCAGACAAATTATATATGAAAAATGATCAGAAAAATCCAATCTATCCATCTGTACTATTTTCATGCATGACTAAACAAGTTAACTTGATGTTTAATGCAGAACAAGGAAAAAACACTTTAAAGGGCCATGTATGAGTTTGAAATTTGAATCTTTGATTCAAATTGGTTCAAACCCTTCTGGTCTTAGTTGCATTAGCCCAACACACTCATATTGCCATCTTTCATGCATGCATCATATTGTTGCACATTGTTTGGTGATGGTTGTGTATCGGTGTTCTTTGCGGCAGGTTCTGCCTCCGAGGAGTACCGTGATTACCCTAACGAAGAACCGTATCAGTGCATCGAACCATCAGGCAAGCAACCAACCATTTGATCATATCGATACAATCCCATGTTCTCGCTCCTGCTCTCGTTTACTGCATTAAGACAACGCGTTTCAAACTGCTATGTGTTACGGTAGTTGAACCCATTTCCTCTGCGTGACCTGTCATTGCCACAGTAACTAGATGAAACCCACTAGCATGTGTAGGAGTTGTTTGAGCCATATGTATGTGTTGTTCCTACCTTGCTATGCCTGCTATGCTTAGAGTCATGTCAGGTCTGGTCCATCTGGGTGATGGACTAGAGTGAAATGATTATGTCAGTAATGAGAGTGGTGTGGTAAACACGATTTGGTAAAGGTATCGATGAGAGGCCATGTAGGAGTACATGGTGGGTTGTTTCATTGAAGCCGACCTTAAGCACTGAGATCTGTATGTGTGATTTAAGATACAGCTACTACCATGCATTGGGCCCTGAAATATGACCCCGCTCGACTTCTTATCCACCCTAGTTCTCTGTCCAGGAGTTGCAAGTAGTTTCTGGTGTTTGTAGCCTACTGGAGGCCGTGGACAGCGCTGACCGTAGGGGTGGGCTGTGATGCGGTAGGTACGTGGCACGGTGTACCGAATACCCGTTAGGTATCTCGGGAACCCTGTTCACATCGTTTGGGGCTGTGACCGAAACCTCGGCCGGGTCTCCTCATGGATGGAACCCGAATAGGCGATAAACCTGGACTAGAGACTTAGGTGTTTAGGTAGGTCGTGGTCTACACCCACGTCGGCTTTCGCTTGAAGTCTTCTGAGCACATGTCGTGTGCAGACGCTAAGTGGTGGAAACATGTATGAAGAAGTACACCCCTGCAGGGTTATCATGATCTATTCGAATAGCCGCGTCCGCGGTAAAGGACTACTTGGTTGCCTATACAGTTCATAGACAAGTAAATGGAAACTACTAAAAGCCTCAAGATAAGTGTGAGTGCCGAGGATGGCTCTTCCGTAGGAAGACGGAGGTGGATCCTCGGTAGTGTATTGAAGTGGTGAATAGTGGACTCGTGTACGCAAAACCATTTCAAGTTGGAGTCTCGTAGGATAGTCTAGCCAAGAGTCAAAGCTGGCTAGCTGCAATAACTCCACCAACCCTTCTTGATAATGTGCATGTATGTAGGATCTGATGTAAGTCTTGCTGAGTACCTTTGTACTCATGTTGCTATAATTTACATTTTACAGAAGACGCTGCAACCCCTTCTGATGGGTTCTTCGTAGACGTTGACATCAATGAGTAGGCTAAGGCCCAGGTGGTGATCCTGAGCTTGTGAAGGACCACGTAGTATAGCTAGGCTTTCCAAGCCTCTTTTATTTTACTAGTTGTCTGTACTCAGACAAGTTACTTCCGTTGCTGGTTTGTATGACTGTATGACTTGAATGCTGGGTCGTGTGACCCGTACCTTTGTGTATGTTATGTATGGCTCTCTGAGCCTTAAATAAAGTACTTGTGTCATAGAGTCATGTTGTGATGCCTTGTTGTATTTGCACATATCGAGCATATTGTGTGTATGATTGAAATGCTTGGTATGTGTGGGATCTGACTATCTAGTTGTTTATCCTTAGTAGCCTCTCTTACCGGGAAATGTCTCCTCGTGTTACCACTGAGCCATGGTAGCTTGCTACTGCTCTGGAACACTTAGGCTGGCCGGCATGTGTCCTTCTTCGTTCCTGTGTCCGTCCCTTCGGGGAAATGTCACGCATTGAGTACCGGAGTCCTGTTAGCCCGCTACAGCCCGGTTTACCGGAGTCCTGCTAGCCCAGTGCTACAGCCCGGACCCACTTGCTGATGACCGACACGTTCGTTGCTGGGTCATGGATGCCTGTCCCTGTAAGTCTGTGCCACTTTGGGTTTACGACTAGCCATGTCAGCCCGGGCTCCTTACCATATGGGTACTAGCGACACTATCATATACGTGTGCCAAAAGGCGCAAACGGTCCCGGGCAAAGGTAAGGCGACACCCGTGGGAATACCGTGCGTGAGGCCGCAAAGTGATATGAGGTGTTACATGCTAGACCTATGTGGCATCGAGTCGGGGTCCTGACAGCGTTGGCATCAGAGCCGGACTGCCTGTAGGTTCTCCAAGCCAAACTGGTCGATGTTGAGTCTAGAAATTCTTTAGTTATATGTAGGGGAATTTTTTGTGGGTTGGAACGTAAGGCTCTTTTTACTCCTTTATCTTATGACATTCTGATCTGAGTCAGTCTATTCTTCCACCGGGGGTTATGGAATTAGGATCTATTCTCTCTATCAGGATCACGTGTTACTAATCAGTAGTACCTTATAGGTTTGATGGATACAAGCCTAGTACAGTTCTACTACCACATCATGTTGTTAGGATGGACTCAGAACTTTGATATGATGATGTTGAGTGTGTATGAAATCCTTTGTCAAATGTCTCAAAATCCTTCTTGAGCATTTACAGCTGTTATGCTGCCGAAATTTTGCTAGAAATTCTAATGCCTTTGCATTATGGTTGTGCTTTCAGATGGCCACTCGCGACCTTAATCAAGTGGTTCGCCTGACTCGATGCCTAGATGTACCCGGCCATACTGCCATGTTGGTCAGGGTAATGACTGAGGCTGGATACCGTTGGTATCCTGAGTACACGGTCGAAGAGCAATTCCGAGACTTTAATCAAAGCCAGTATCTCTGCACTGTCAGGATATTTCCATCTTACCCTGGATCCACCGAGCCCCTTCACTGCTCCTATGGACTCGGGGTTACTATTGAGATGGCTATGCAGGATGCCGCCTACTCTATGATGACCATCATGCGAGTCAGGTCTGGCCTATTTCGGGACTCTGATTTCCGGTATATGCCAGGATCACTTCCGGGAGCACAAGGGTATCTCCAGGCTATCTATGCTGACCCCACTCGGGAGGATTCACGGAATCGCACCACTGCTGAGATGCTCGAGGATAAGGACCGTGAAAATCGGGCCTTGAGGCTAGAGCTCTTCAATACCCGTGCTGACCATTGGGCCACGTTGACTCGGTTTGCACCGGCGGTGCAAGCTGGATATTCGGATATGCGCGATCTCTATCCTGTGAGATCTGCTCTGCCAGACGTGATGGGTTGGCGTGATGTAGGAGGCATCACCCCACCTTGCGGTCCCCGCAGGTCACCGTCTGTTGGTCCAACACCTCATCCTAGCCCCTATGGTCCGCAAGCTCCGCGAGATCGTCTGTTCCCAGATGATCATGTTGAGCTTCCAGGCTATGGAGGTGACTTCTACGAGGACTACTACGGACCGGTCTGAGTTAGTGGTAGTATCACTAGTTCGTACTAGCGGTGTCGTCTATCGTCCTGTGTGACTCGTTGGATATGACCTAGTTGTACCGCCTTCCGGAGGTGTAGAAAAATAATGTATAGGAGCTTGGGATGCCTCCGATGAGATGTAATCCTCTTTTCACCGTAATAGTACCTTGTTTGGTCTTGTACTAAACCTTGTATGGTGTGTATGACGATGGAATAAAGAAGCAGTTCCTGTATCTACCATGTCATACGGATGATCATCTTGCATTCCGAGTTATTCCTTACATTCTGTATCCTATGTCGGAATCTTATCATTCTGACTAAATCATTGTCTTGTTTACCTAGGATGGTCAACACGCGCACTAACCCTGCTTCCCAAGAGCAGGCCAAAAGCAGTGAAGTCAGGAATGCAAATCTGCCTCATCCTCCTTCCCTAGCCGAGGTTATGATGGAAGCCGAAAGAAACAAGCGGGAGACCAACCGTTTGTTGGAGCATATTGAACAGAACACAGCACACCATCAGAGGACTAACTTGGTGTCACTCAGTGATTTCATCAAGTTACATCCACCCACGTTCCACCACTCCGTCGAGCCTCTCGACGCTGATGACTGGCTTCGCAGTATTTCTCACAAACTGCGCTCCGCGCTAGTAGCCGAGGCTGACAAGGTCACCTTTGCTGCATATCATCTTGAAGGCCCCGCCAGTCTATGGTGGGAGAATTATGGAGCTATGCGCCCAGCGGGCCATGTCACTACTTGGGCTCAATTCAGCGAGGCTTTCCGTGAACATCACATTCCGGAGGGTCTCATGGACCGTAAACGTGAGGAATTTTGCAGTTTCACTCAAGGCCGACTCTCTGTGGATGCTTACAGCAGGGAGTTCGGTAACCTCGCACGATATGCCACTGAGGAAGTTTCTACTGATGCCAAGAAGCAAGCAAGGTTCCGTAAGGGACTTAGTCCTGAGCTTCGCCGCGACCTCCGTCTGCATGAGTGCACATCTTTTCAGAAGCTTGTTAACAAGGCCATCAGTGCTGAGACTGGTCAGACTGATTATGACGCAACACGCAAGCATGGCCGTGACGTGGGTTCCTCATCCGGTGCTGGCCCTCAGAAGCGCCGCGTGTGGGTGCCCAACACTGCCCTGCCACCCAGGTTCACACCGAGGCCATCCTTCCAGGCGCCTCGCCCCATTCAACAGTCTGCACCAGCCAAGCCCTATGGTGGTCCAACCAACAATGCTCCTCCACGTACCAGTTCTGTGACTTGCTTTAAGTGTGGGGAATCTGGCCACTATATGCGCGAGTGTCCCCAGACCAACCCCAACCAATCTGCTAAAGCTGTTGGCCGTGGCAAGCCGACAGGGAAAATGTTCCACGCCAAGCCGGCCACCGCTACAGGTGGCCATGTCAACTGTTTCTCTGCCGAAGAAGCTCAAGAGGATCCCAACGTCGTTCTCGGTACGCTCCTTGTTAATTGCCACCCGGCATCTGTTCTTTTCGATACAGGAGCATCTCATTCATTCATATCCGAGAACTATGCTCGCTTGCACAACACCGCATTCGGTGACATGCCATCCTCTATGGTAATTCAAACTCCGGGATCCAAATGGCAAACTTCTAGAGTAAGCCATGGAAACGAAATCCAAGTCGACAGACTTGTTTTTCTCGCATCTTTGATAGCCCTTAAATCTTCGAATATTAATATCATCTTGGGTATGGACTGGATGTCAGCTCATCATGCCCAAATTGATTGCTTCTCTAGGACTGTTCAACTCACCCATCCTTCGGGGAAGATAGTCAATGTCTTGACCCGAATAGCCAAGCGACAGTTATATTCTCTTAACACCAGCCCTTTGCCCGACCATGAGGACGTTCCGGTAGTCCGTGACTTCCCGGATGTCTTCCCAGAGGAATTGCCAGGTGTTCCACCTGACAGGGATGTGGAGTTCGTAATAGACCTTATTCCAGGAACCGTCCCGATTGCTAGAAGACCCTATAAGATGGCACCACTAGAACTAGCCGAGCTTAAGAAACAACTCGATGAGTCCTTGAAAAAGGGTTTCATCCGACCTAGTTCATCTCCATGGGCTTGCCCCGTCCTCTTCGTCAAGAAGAAGGATGGTACGGACCGGATGGTTGTAGATTATCGACCTGTCAATTTGGTCACAATCAAGAACAAATATCCGCTCCCCAGGATCAACGACCTGTATGATCAGCTCGCTGGATCCTCAGTCTTCTCCAAAATGGATTTGAGGTTAGGCTACCATCAAATCAAAATCAGGAACGGGGACATTCCTAAAACGGCCTTTGTTACTCGTTATGGCCAATACGAGTACACCGTCATGTCCTTCGGTTTAACCAACGCTCCAGCCACCTTTTCTCGGTTAATGAACTCAATCTTCATGGAGTATTTGGATAAATTCGTCGTGGTTTACCTCGATGACATACTCATCTACTCCAAGAACGAGGAAGAACATGCCGAACATCTAAGGCTAGTGTTGAAGAAACTTCGAGAGCATCGCCTTTATGCCAAATTTTCTAAATGTGAATTTTGGTTGTCAGAAGTGACCTATCTGGGTCATGTAATATCTGGTAAAGGTATTGCTGTTAACCCTGAGCGAGTTCAAGCCGTCCTTAATTGGACTCCACCTGAGTCGGTCAAGCAAGTTCGGAGTTTCCTTGGCCTAGCGAGCTATTGTCGTCGCTTTGTCGAAAACTTCTCCAAAGTTGCTAAACCTCTAACCGAACTCCTCAAGAAAGATAAAAAGTTCGAATGGACTCCACAATGTGAGCACAGTTTTCAGGAACTGAAAAGACGCCTAACTTCTGCTCCCGTACTGGTACCGCTAGACTTCTCTAAGGACTTTGTTATCTACTGCGACGCCTCGCGACAAGGACTAGGTTGCATTCTCATGCAAGATCGACACGTAATTGCTTACGCTTCACGGAAATTGCACCCACATGAGGAGAATTATCCTACTCATGATCTAGAGCTTGCAGCCGTAGTCTATGCACTTAAAACCTGGCAACATTACCTTCTTGGTAATCGTTGCGAAATATTCACTGATCACCAAAGTCTGAAGTATATCTTCACCCAACCGGATTTGAATCTCAGGCAAAGACGTTGGGTTGAGTTGATCACAGATTTCGACTTAGGAATAACTTACACCCCAGGGAAAGCCAACGTCATGGCTGATGCGCTAAGTCGTAAATCTTATTGTAACAACCTGATGTTACAACAAAGTCAACCGCTTCTCCATGAGGAATTTCGGAAGCTTAACCTTCACATTCTTCCTCAAGGATTTCTTTCCACCTTGGTGGCGAAACCTACTCTTACGGATCAAATCATCGCTGCCCAAAAGCGAGATAAGGGAATATCTAAAATCAAGGAGAACATTGCTAGCGGAGGTGCTAGTTGTTTTTCCACAAATGATCATGGTATTGTGTACTTTGAGAACCGTTTAGTGGTTCCCAAAAACCAGCATCTACAGCAGTTGATCCTTAAGGAGGCTCATGAATCTCCTCTCACCATTCATCCCGGTAGTACCAAGATGTATCAGGACCTACGCCAGAGGTTCTGGTGGACTAGGATGAAGAGAGAAATTGCTCAGTACATTGCTAATTGCGACGTCTGCCGTCGTGTAAAAGTAGAGCATCAACGGCCTGCTGGCACCCTTCAACCCTTAGCTATTCCTGAATGGAAATGGGATAAAATTGGTATGGATTTCATTACCGGTTTTCCCAGGACCAAGAGAGGGAATAATGCTATCTTCGTCGTTGTCGATCGTCTTTCCAAAGTGGCCCATTTCTTACCTGTTCGTGAGAGTATAACCGCTAGTCAGTTGGCAGACTTATACATCTCCTGAATAGTGTCTCTCCATGGTGTTCCTTTGGAAATTAACTCGGATCGAGGAAGTCTTTTCACCTCTCGATTTTGGGATAGTTTCCAAAATGCTATGGGAACCCGCCTTTCTTTTAGCACCGCTTTTCACCCTCAATCTAGTGGTCAAGTGGAACGCGTCAACCAGATTCTAGAAGACATGTTTCGAGCCTCTATTATCTCATTCGGAATGGAGTGGGAGAAATGCCTTCCATTTGCCGAATTCGCTTACAACAACAGCTATCAATCTAGCTTAGGTAAAGCCCCTTTTGAAGTTCTCTATGGACGACGGTGTCGAACACCCCTTAACTGGTCAGAAACCGGGGAAAGACAATTCTTTGGCCCGGATATGATTCAGGAAGCAGAAGAGCAAGTTCGCATCGTTCGTGAAAAGTTGAAAACAGCCCAATCTCGTCAGAAGAGTCAATATGACCGAAAACATAAGGCTATGACTTTCGAGGTTGACGAGAAGGCTTACCTTCAGGTTACCCCTCTGAAGGGAACCCATCGTTTCGGTATCAAAGGCAAATTGGCTCCTCGTTACATTGGACCCTTTCGCATTCTTGCTAAACAAGGAGAAGTTGCCTACCAGTTGGAACTACATCCGCATCTCTCCAGAGTCCACGATGTCTTCCACGTTTCTCAACTCAGGCGTTGCTTCTCGGATCCTATCCGTGGAGTGGAGCACGAGACGCTTGATCTCCAAGATAATCTTACATATCGAGAGTACCCCATTCGTATCCTCGATCAGGCCGAGCGTACCACTTGACGTCATAATATCAAGTTTCTCAAAGTTCAATGGTCGCACCATTCTGAGGTTGAAGCAACTTGGGAAAGGGAGGATCGTCTTCGACTCGAGTACCCCGCCTTCTTTCCGGAAGAACCCAAATCTCGGGACGAGATTCTTTTGAGTGGGGGTGAGTTGTCACACCCTAGCTAGTTCATGCATTAGAGTGTTGCATCATATTTACTCTTTCATCAGAAACCTGAAATGGGGATGACAGAACCCCCAGCCCCCTCTGAAACCAACTAGGGTTTACTAAAAACTTTTTCAATGAACCTGAAATGCCCTTCTAAAATGCCCATCATTTTTGTCTTGGTTCAGAACCTCTGCCAAAAGTGATGCACATTTTCCTAGGCCATCTTAGGGTTTGTGAATTAAATCATAAATATTTGAATTTGGGCATTTAAAATTATATAAAATATTTAAATGCTCAGATATCTCCAAACTAAAATGTTTCATGTTGGAAATAATCCAACTATGGACCAGGAGTAGTTTGGTGATTTTAGGAGTTGCCTAAGTATTTTATTTAATTCAACAAAGTTGCAGAAGTATTAAAAAAACAGAAAACAGAGAAAAATAGAAAAGCTTACCTGGCGCCAGCACCCGGCCCACCTGCCGGCCCAGCCTAGCGCCGCTCCAGCGAGCTGCTTGCCGGCCAGGCAGGCAGGCAGGTGCCCGACGGCGACCGCAGCGCGCGCCACGCACCTGCTCGCCGCCTCGCCGCTCCCCTCGCCCGGTGACGTCGTGGATCGCCCTCCCTCTCTCCCCCGAACCCCCCAGACACCCCCTCTCCTCTCCAGCTCCTCCCCCTCGCGCTCCCCCGCCATGACCGACGCCACCACCGCCGTGCCTACGTCGTAGGCGTGCTCCCCGCCGCCCGTGCGTCCTCTCGTCGTGTCCAGGACCTCCGCCGCTGTCCACTTCATCGAGCAAGCCGAGCCCCGAGCGCTTGCAACGCCCGAGTCCACCGCAACGACCTCGCCTGAACCGCCGTCGCCGGAGATCCCCTTCAACGCCGACGTTGCTCCGGCCCGTCCCCGGCCGCACCAAGTGCTTCGTCGAACTCCCCGTGAGCTTAGCCATCTTCCCCTCCCTTCTTTTCTTGCTTCCGAGCTGTGTAGCGACCTCCCGGAGCTCAACCGCACCCACCGCCGTGGAGCTCGTCGCCGACGTGCTCCCGGTCACCCTCCGGCCACAAACTGGTGTCCATCATGTTCACCATGTCACGTAGCACCTAACCAGCTACTCCCCGCACCTCACCGACCCCTCTAGCGTCAAGTTCGTCTTCGGCCGAACTCCGGTGGCCGCCAAAGTCGTCGCCGGCGCCAACTCCGGCCACCCCGACCCCAACGGACTCCACCAAGAGCTGCGGCTCCTCCTCAGCTCCACTCCGATGGCCTCCGCGGCTCGTTTGGTTGCCGGAACGGAAAAAATCACTTCCGCCGCCGCGTCGGCCTCGCCGGTGGCTAAACGCCGGTGCAGCCGACCCGGGTTTGACCACGGGTGGGCCCTGGTTGACTCCCCTGAGTCAATGACAGGTGGGGCCCAGCCCTCTTAACTATTTAGGATTAGTTTAAATTGATTTTAGTTTAACTAATCACACTGACACGCGGGACCCACTGTCAGGTTTGACCCGGACTGTGTCCCGTTGACCTGCTGATGTCACACTGACGTCAGGCTGACGCAGTAATTGATTTTCTGGATTTAATCTAATATAGGAAATTCCAGAATATAGTTTAAACTTCAAAAATTCGTAACTATTATTCTGTAACTCCAAATCAGACAAATTATATATGAAAAATGATCAGAAAAATCCAATCTATCCATCTGTACTATTTTCATGCATGACTAAACAAGTTAACTTGATGTTTAATGCAGAACAAGGAAAAAACACTTTAAAGGGCCATGTATGAGTTTGAAATTTGAATCTTTGATTCAAATTGGTTCAAACCCTTCTGGTCTTAGTTGCATTAGCCCAACACACTCATATTGCCATGTTTCATGCATGCATCATATTGTTGCACATTGTTTGGTGATGGTTGTGTATCGGTGTTCTTTGCGGCAGGTTCTGCCTCCGAGGAGTACCGTGATTACCCTAACGAAGAACCGTATCAGTGCATCGAACCATCAGGCAAGCAACCAACCATTTGATCATATCGATACAATCCCATGTTCTCGCTCCTGCTCTCGTTTACTGCATTAAGACAACGCGTTTCAAACTGCTGTGTGTTACGGTAGTTGAACCCATTTCCTCTGCATGACCTGTCATTGCCACAGTAACTAGATGAAACCCACTAGCATGTGTAGGAGTTGTTTGAGCCATATGTATGTGTTGTTCCTACCTTGCTATGCCTGCTATGCTTAGAGTCGTGTCAGGTCTGGTCCATCTGGGTGATGGACTAGAGTGAAATGATTATGTCAGTAATGAGAGTGGTGTGGTAAACACGATTTGGTAAAGGTATCGATGAGAGGCCATGTAGGAGTACATGGTGGGTTGTTTCATTGAAGCCGACCTTAAGCACTGAGATATGTATGTGTGATTTAAGATACAGCTACTACCATGCATTGGGCCCTGAAATATGACCCCGCTCGACTTCTTATCCACCCTAGTTCTCTGTCCAGGAGTTGCAAGTAGTTTCTGGTGTTTGTAGCCTACTGGAGGCCGTGGACAGCGCTGACCGTAGGGGTGGGCTGTGATGCGGTAGGTACGTGGCACGGTGTACCGAATACCCATTAGGTATCTCGGGAACCCTGTTCACATTGTTTGGGGCTGTGAGCGAAACCTCAGCCGGGTCTCCTCATGGATGGAACCCGAATAGGCGATAAACCTGGACTAGAGACTTAGGTGTTTAGGTAGGTCGTGGTCTACACCCACGTCGGCTTTCGCTTGAAGTCTGCCGAGCACATGTCGTGTGCAGACGCTAAGTGGTGGAAACATGTATGAAGAAGTACACCCCTGCAGGGTTATCATGATCTATTCGAATAGCCGCGTCCGCGGTAAAGGACTACTTGGTTGCCTATACAGTTCATAGACAAGTAAATGGAAACTACTAAAAGCCTCAAGATAAGCGTGAGTGTCGAGGATGGCTCTTCCGTAGGAAGACGGAGGTGGATCCTCGGTAGTGTATTGAAGTGGTGAATAGTGGACTCGTGTACGCAAAACCATTTCAAGTTGGAGTCTCGTAGGATAGTCTAGCCAAGAGTCAAAGCTGGCTTGCTGCAATAACTCCACCAACCCTTCTTGATAATGTGCATGTATGTAGGATCTGATGTAAGTCTTGCTGAGTACCTTTGTACTCATGTTGCTATAATTTACATTTTACAGAAGACGCTGCAACCCCTTCTGATGGGTTCTTCGTAGACGTTGACATCAATGAGTAGGCTAAGGCCCAGGTGGTGATCCTGAGCTTGTGAAGGACCACGTAGTATAGCTAGGCTTTCCAAGCCTCTTTTATTTTACTAGTTGTCTGTACTCAGACAAGTTACTTCCGCTGCTGGTTTGTATGACTGTATGACTTGAATGCTGGGTCGTGTGACCCGTACCTTTGTGTATGTTATGTATGGCTCTCTGAGCCTTAAATAAAGTACTTGTGTCATAGAGTCATGTTGTGATGCCTTGTTGTATTTGCACATATCGAGCATATTGTGTGTATGATTGAAATGCTTGGTATGTGTGGGATCTGACTATCTAGTTGTTTATCCTTAGTAGCCTCTCTTACCGGGAAATGTCTCCTAGTGTTACCACTGAGCCATGGTAGCTTGCTACTGCTCTGGAACACTTAGGCTGGCCGGCATGTGTCCTTCTTCGTTCCTGTGTCCGTCCCTTCGGGGAAATGTCACGCATTGAGTACCGGAGTCCTGTTAGCCCGCTACAGCCCGGTTTACCGGAGTCCTGCTAGCCCAGTGCTACAGCCCGGACCCACTTGCTGATGACCTACATGTTCGTTGCTGGGTCATGGATGCCTGTCCCTGTAAGTCTGTGCCACTTTGGGTTTACGACTAGCCATGTCAGCCCGGGCTCCTTATCATATGGGTACTAGCGACACTATCATATACGTGTGCCAAAAGGCGCAAACGGTCCCGGGCAAAGGTAAGGCGACACCCGTGGGAATACCGTGCGTGAGGCCGCAAAGTGATATGAGGTGTTACATGCTAGACCTATGTGGCATCGAGTCGGGGTCCTGACAATATGGGTATGTTTACTTCATGAAACACAAGTCTGAAGCATTTGAAAAGTTCTTATGATCTAATCATGGAGGTGAATACTTGAGTTATGAGTTTGGCACACATTAAACACAATGTGGAATTGTTTCACAACTATGCCACCTGGAACACCACAACGTAATGGTGTGTCTGAACGTCGTAACTACATGTTATTGGATATGGTGCATTTAATGATGTCTCTTACCGATTTTCCACTATTGTTTTGGGGTTATGCATTAGAGATAGTCGCATTCACTTTAAACAAGGCACCGTCTAAATCCATTGAGATGACACTGTATGAATTATGGTTTGACAAGAAACCTAAGTTGCCGTTTCATAAGGTTTGGTGATGTGACGTTTATGTCAAGAGGCTTCAGCCTGGTAAGCTCGAACCCAAAGTGGAAAAGTGTGTCTTAATAGGATACCCTAAACAGACCATTGGGTATACATTCTATCACAAACCTGAGGGCGAGATCTTTTTTTTCCAAGAATGGGTCCTTTCTAGAGAAGGAGTTTCTCTTAAAAGAAATGAGTGGGTGCAAAGTAGAGCTTGATCAGGTAATTGTACCTTCTCTCGAATTAGAGTAATGCATCACAAAAAGAAGTTCCTATGATGCCTACACAAACCAGAGAGGAAGCTAATGATGATGACCATGAAACTTCAAATCAAGCTACTACTAAACTTGATAGGTCGACCAAGGCACGTACCGCACCAGAGTGGTACGATAATCCTATCTTGGAAGTCATGTTGTTAGATAACTACAGACCTACCAACTATGAAGAAGCAATGATGAGCCCGGATTCCAACAAATGTCTTGAGGCCATGAAATCCTAGATAGGATCCATGTATGAAAACCAAGTATGGGAGTTTGGTAGACTTACCCTATGACCGACAGGCCATTGAGAACTAATGGATCTTTAAGAATAAGATAAAGGTTGATGGTAATGTCACTGTCTATAAAGCTCGACTTGTCGCAAAAGGTTTTCGACAAGCTCAAGGGATTGACTACGATGAGACTTCTTCACTTGTAGCGATGCTAAGGTATGTTAGAATTATGTTAGCAATTGCCGCATATTTTGATTATGAAATCTAGCAGATGGACGTCAAAACAACATTCCTTAATGGTTACCTTAAGGAAGAGTTGTATATGATCCAATCTGAAGGCTTTGTCAATCCTAAGGGTGCTAATAAGGTATGCAAGCTCCAGTGATCCATCTATGGACTGGTGCAAGCACCTCGGAGTTGAAATATATGCATTGATGAGGTGGTCCAAGCTTTTGGTTTTATACAAAATTATGGAGAAGCTTGTATTTACAAGTGAGTGGGAGCTCTGTAGCATTTCTAACACTGTATGTGGATGCCATATTATTGATTCGAAATGATATAGAATTTCTAGAAAGCATAAAGGTTTATTTGAACAAGAGTTTTTCAATGAAAGACCTAGGTGAAGCTGCTTACATATTGGGCATTAATATCTATAGAGATAGATCAAGACGCCTGACAGGACTATCACAAAGCACATACCTTGACAAGATTTTTCAGAAATTCAAAATGGACCAGTCAAAGAAGGGGTTCTTGCATGTGTTGCAAGGCGTGATGTTTAGTAAGACTCAAAGCCTGACCACGACAGAAGAAATAGAAAGGATGAAAGTCGTCCCCTATAATACCCTGTAGGGGATGGACAAGGGCAAAGGCATCACGGGGCACTTATCTTTTTTCAATCTTAAACCTGTAGGCACTTGCCGAATTTTAGTTGAAATAATGTAATTTCTTGAATCCATGTTTGTGTTCTGTAAGATTTGCACTTTTCTGAAGCGTATTAATGAAAAAGTTAAACCTTGTCGGGGACTCGTGCATGTATATGGCCATAAAGAGGTGGAATGCCTCTATATTAAAAAAATAAACGAGTTTCCCCGGTAGGCCATCCTGTCGGTACCCTCTATTTGGCTGCCAAGAAGACATGCTTGCCAGGCACAAATCATAATGAGGGACCAGCCCCCTACCAACTTCTCTTTATCAAAGGCCACTGCGACCATCCTAACCGAAGCAATGTTCGAGTCCAAGGATGGGAGCACCTAAGTTTCAGAAAAGCAGCGAGGTTTTCCTATACATAAGTTTAAACTAACAGAATACATATGGATAAGAGATAGACTTATCTGCTTGGCCTGCTGGAGGTCGCAGCACTGGCTTGTCTCTTCATCTCTTCTTAGGGACAGAATCCACGGCAGGACCCTGTAGATTATGCAGATGAAAATGATGCCAGATGTAACCTAATCTATATGAGGGTGCAATGCTCATGATATGCTTATGCATGCATGCAACTTGTCAGGGGCCCCCAGCGCTTCATTTATTTTTGTTGCTCAGGGTATGCACCTGGCTTTGTACAAGGGGTTACATGCAACTGAGGCAAGGCCTGTACAAAAGGGTGGTCGCCGGGCAAGGCCCGATAGCCGCGCCTTGGGTAGAACTTAGGGAGATACTCAATATTCCATGGGTTTTGCAATTTAATGTCATCTCTGGTCTCCATACGGACTGCGCCAGGTCTGGTGAATCATACTACCCGGTAAGGGCCTTCTCACTTTGGCGACAACTTGTTTGCACCCTTGGCGAACTGAATGCGCCTAAGGACAAGGTCGCCTTCTTCAAAACACGGGGCATGAACCCTGCGGCTATGATAGCGACGCAGGGCCTGCTGGTAGCATGCAGCACACGTAGCAGCCCGGAGACGGTTCTCCTCGAGTAGCACAGCGTCGTCACGTCGGTGCTGGTATTGCGCTACTTCATCGTAGGCAAGCACTCAAGGGGACCCGTAAATGAGTTCCATGGGGATAACTGCATCTTCCCCATAGAGTAGGGAGAAGGGAGTCTGCCCGGTAGCTCAATTTGGTGTTGTTCTGAGGGACCAATGAACTACCGGCAGCTCATCGATCCATCACCTGCCTCACTTCTGTAGCTTATCAAATGTTCTTGTCTTGAGCCCACGTAGCACTTCAGCATTCGCCCTCTCAGCTTGTCCATTGCTTCTGGGATGTGCAAAGGAGGCAAATGAGATCTTGCTTCCGAGGGCATGAACATATTGCATGAAGGCAGGGCTCATGAATTGGGTGCCGTTGTGAGTAATGATCCGGGCAAGAACCCTGAAGGGGCACACCAAATCTTTCAAGTACTTGATAGCGGACTGAGCATTCACCTTTCTCACGGCAGCTACTTCCGGCCACTTTGTAAACTTGTTGATTGTAACGAACAAGAATTCAAAGCCCCCGGTAGCTCGAGGGGAAGGGTCGAGGATATTGTGACCCCAGGCTGAAAACGGCCATGACAAAGGGATTGTCTGAAGAGCTCGTGCTGGTAGATGGATGTCCTTGGAATGGAACTGGCAGGCGTCACACTAGGTGACTTGCTCGGTCGCATCTTGGAGGGCTATGGGCCAATAGAATCCTTGACAAAATGATTTCCCAACTAATGCCATTGATCTAATGTGGGAGCCGCACATGCCTTTGTGTATCTCTGCCAACACTTCCTTTCCTTCTTCCCGGCAGATGCACTTCAATTTCACACCATTGGACCTCCTTCCGGGCTACTCTTTCAGCTTCATCTTTCTCATCGGGAAGTTCTCCTATTTGGAGGAAGTGGACTATGTGCCTTGCCCATGTTGGATCCTGGGGCTCGGCAACAAGACTAACGGCACCTCCCCGCTCGCGAGGGTGCATTCCTCGACCGCAGGGACCAGTGGCCCAGTAGGAGGATGCAGCCCAACAAGTGATGGGGAGTTGTTTCCGACAGGGCCCCTGTCAGGAGCCCCGAGGGGTTCTACCAGGAGAGGCTTACCAGAGTCCAAATTTCTCCTTTTTTGGCCCATTGTTGTTGGGGATACGGAGGGTTGAGTAAGGTGGAGAACAAAAGTTCCTGGTTCCAAGGGAAGCTTCTGCACATCACACTTTGATAGATGATCAGCTATGTTGTTTTCTGCACGGGGTACATGCTCTGTTTGCAATCTGTCAAACTGCTCCTCCAATCTTCTCACTTCCTTGATGTATGCCTCCATCAATGAACTTTGGTAATCCTTGTTGACTTGTCTCACCACCAGTTGTGAATCTCCTCGAATGATCAGCTTCTTAATCCCCAACTCAACGGCAATCCTGAGCTCGGCAAGGATTCCTTCATACTCCGTTGTATTGTTGGTTGCTTCCTCCTGGGGAAAGTGCATCTAGATGATGTACTTCAGGTTCTCGCTAGTGGGAGCAACGAGAAGCACGCCAGCCCCCGCACCTTTTAGGGAGAAACCACCATCAAAATACATGATTCATTCTTGGGGCGCTTCCTTGCAGGGGATAACTGTCTCCATCACTTCTTCGTCAGGGGTTGGCTTCCATTCTACAATAAACTCTGCCAATGCCTTGCTCTGGATTGTTGAAGTGCTCTCGAACTTCAGGCTAAAGCTAGATAACTCCAAAGCTCACTCCACTATTCTGCTGGTAGCCTCAGGGTTCTGGAGTATCCTTTGTAATGGGAAGCGGGTGACAACGGTAATCTCATGGGCTTGTAAGTAGTGGCGCAGTTTCCTTAAGGCACGACAACATGAGTACCTTGATCTAGCCACCTATAACAAGGAGCTGACAAAGTTCACTGGGTGCTGCACCACTTTCTTCTTTGTCGTGTCCTCGGCGTCAGTCCTGTTGTCGTGCTCTTCTCTGTACTGATCCTCATCCGGTCCTGCCGGGCTTTGCTTATCTTTTGCATCCTCTACTTCCTGCTGTGCCACCAAAGCTGCACTAAGCACTTGATTGGTTGCCGCCAGGTATAGCTGCAATGACTCTTATGGTTTAGGGGCTACCAAGGTGGGAGAAGACAAGTAGGTCTTCAACCCCTGCAATGTTGCATCTACCTTTGGGGTCCACTTCATGGGTCGTTCCTTCTTCAAAATTTTGATGAATCTGCTAAGCGCAGCAACACATCCTGTCAAATGCCTCACATCTTTGACTGTGTGGGTGCCTAGATCTGCTCTACAACCTTGATCTTATCTGGATTGGCCTCGATCCCATGGTGGGACACAAAGAAACCAAGAAGCTTGCCGGAAGGAATGCCAAACACACACTTCTCCGGGTTTAGCTTCAAGTTCATCTTGCACAGATTAGCAAACGTCTCTTCTAGGTCCTGGATGAGGGTGGATTTGTCCTTGGTCTTGACCACAATATCATCCATATAAGCCTCAATATTTCTGTGCAACTATGGTTCAAAACCAATCTGGACTGCCTTGCAAAAGTAGATCCAACACTTTTCAATCGAAAAGGCATACAAACAAAGTAGTACGTACCGCGAGGGGTGATGAAGGAGGTCTTCTCCTCATCTTCCTTGGACATGAAGATCTGATGATATACAGAGTACGCGTCCAGGAAAGAAAGCAAGTCATAGCCTGAAGTGGAATCCACAATCTGGTCGATGCGTGGCAAGGGGAATGGATCTTTTGGGCAAGCTTTGTTGAGGTCTGTGAAGTCACTGCAAAGCCTCCACTTTCCATTATCCTTGCGCACAACCACTAGGTTTGCCAACCAAGTTGGATGCAGTACTCCTCTAACCAAACCAGCTGCCTCAAGCTTATTAATCTCCTCAGCAATGAACCGTTGCCTCTCCAAGGCCTGCTTTCGTACCTTCTGCTTGACAGGTCGGGCGTGTGGGCAAACAGCAAGGTGGTGCTCGATTACCTCCCTAGGAACACCGGGGATATCAGATGGTTGCCATGCAAACACATCGAAATTCGCCCATGGGAAGGTAACGAGCATGATTTCCTATTTGTCATCAAGGGTGGCGCTCATAGTAAAGATACCATCAACGCCAGCCAGCCCTGCCAGGACCTTCTTCACATGGCATGCAGCAGCCTTGGCCCACTTGCTGTTGGAACACTCCGGCACGTCATCAACGGGTGTCGTGCACTCGGTAGTGGCCATGCTTCCCGGATACCTTGCCGGAGTCCCTACAATCCTTCTTCTTTCCTTTACTCTCCTTGGCGGGCACCGCTGCCTCGGCGGCCTCTGCCGTGATAGCGTCCCGATAGATCTTATCCACGCATATCATCACATCTTTCTTATTCGATGGAATGGAAATGACGCCCATTGGGCCTGGCATCTTCAAGTTGTGTACGCATAGTGGGATGCCGCCATGAAATTGGCTAGGACAGGGCACCCAAGAATTCCATTATTTGGCAGGGGGAGATCGACCACATCAAACATGATCTTCTCAGTCTGGTAGTTCAACTCACCCCCAAACGTCATTGGCAATGTGATCTTTCCCTTAGGACGGCTCCTGCCGGGATTAACTCCTTGAAATGTGCTAGTGGCCTTGAGCTCTTCCTCTGCTATCTAGAGCTTGCTAAGAACATGTGGGGAGATCAGATTCAACCTAGCCCCACCATCAACCAACATCTTTGTGACCTTCAGGTTGCGGATTATTGGGGAGACCAACAACGGCAGGCATCCCATAGTGGTGCGGTCAGGATGATCCTCCTCATCAAAGATGATGGGCGTGCTTGACCATTTCAGTGGTTTCCATGAAGTTGCCACTGGCTCCATGGCATTGACTTCTCGTGCCCACTGTTTAAGTTGGCGGTGCGAGAAGCGCAAAGATGCACCCCTCAATGCGCAGGGCGTCGGTGGCCTTCTGAAATTTATGCTCACTAGTTTATTCTTCATCCCCTTCATCACTTCCAGCATCATAATTCTCTTTCTCTCTGCCCCTGGTGGATTTCCCTTGGTTCCGAGGAGATCTTCCGGGGTGATTTGCTTCACCGCCCCGGCCCTTACCGTCAGTACCATTCTGACCTCTTTCCTTATCTCGCTTCTCATACTTAGCCCTCTGCTTCTTGAGGAGCTGCTCAACTTGATGACACTCCTGGAGATCGTGTCCCTTGGTCTGATGGATCTTGAAGTATAGCCCATCACTTTTCCCAGCTTTTGCATTCTTGTCAGTACTAGGTGTGCCCGATCCCTCAACATTCATCACTACCTTATCCTTGCGCTTCTTGTTGCGCTTCTTCTTCTTCTTCTTCTTCTGGCTAGTGGTCTTGTCGTCATCTTCTGAGTCGATGTCGACGCAATCCTCCTCTCCAGGAAGCTTCCTCCCTTCCTCCACTCGTGCACACTTGTATACTAAGGTGTATAGATCCTTCACAGTCTTGGGCAGCTTGACATTCATCTTGCAACGTATCCTTCGGTTGCGCACATTAGACTGAAAGGCGGCTATCACAGCTCCCACTACAAAAAAAGACACATACGTGACATTTTGGGCTGAACGAAAAAAAATTGTCATACATATGACACTTCTATGATGATAATTGTGACAAAACCCGGTATCATCATAGATGTGGTGGGCTCCTACTTCTATGACAAAAACTCATGACAGAAAATGGGCTTTTCATCCTGGGCGGGCCGGAGATGCAGCTGCATGACATTGTTTGGGCCGTCCATGATGGAAAAAAACGTGGTAGAAGCGAGGGCGAGGAAAATTTCGGGGAGTTCCCGGTTACGGTGGGCGGTCGGGGGCCGAGCGATGTGCATTTCTCTTGTACACATACGCGCGTGTGTGTGAGGCGTTGGCTCTAACTAAACCCGAGCGAGGCCTTGGGCTCTAACTAAACCCGAGCGATTGCACTGCAGGCTACGCGTTACTGAACCCGAGCGATCGATCGATGGCTGTTAACTGAACCCAATCGAGTGATTCCTTCGCTACTGCTGCTAACTGAAGCCGATCGATGCTGCCTCTCTGGATGAACAGTGAGTGTTGCCGGGGGGTGGATGAACAATGAGCTGTGGCATTGCCTTTGGATGAACAGGACCCTGTGGTGTGGAGGGCTGAATGAACAGGATGACCCCATGGAGGGCTGGATGAACTGTAGATGGTGGAGGGGTGCCCGTGGAGGGGTGGTTGAACAGTAGCCAGTGGAGTAGCGCGCGGTGGAAGCTGGATGAACAGGAGCCCGTGGAGGCTGGAGGAGGTCGACGGTAGCACGTGGAGGCTGGAGGAGGTCGACGGTGGAGATGAACAGTATCCCATGGAGTCCCGTTTTGCGGTAGGCCACACCCCTCCCGATGAACACGACCCCCGTTTCGACCGTAGAGCTCCAACACAAGTCCATTTCATCCGTTTTGCGGTATGCCACACCCCTCCCGATCAACAGGACCCTCGTTTCGACTGTAGGAGGTCCATTTCATCCGTTTTGCGGTACGCCACACCCCTCCCGATCAACAGGACCCCTGTTTCGACCGTAGGAGGTCCGTTTCCTCTGTTTTGCGGTACACCAGACCCTTCCCGATGAACAAGATCCCGTTTCGAACATGGCCGGTCGAACACAAGGCCATTTCCTCTGTTCTACGGTACGCCAGGCCTCGTTACCATCGCCTGTTCCGTCCAAGCCCTCCCGATGAACACGACGATGCATTCTGTTCCGACCCAGCCGGTTGGCTCCCACGTGTTCCGTTGCCTCCCGATGAACACGACGCATTACATTGCCTCCCCATGAACACGACGCATTCCGTTGCCTCCCCATGAACACGACGATGACGCTGTTTCTCCGTTCCGACCCAGCAATGTACATGAGCCCTGGTCGTACGTATGCCCGAGTAGGCGTTTGAGACCCTGCCCTTATGTACGTATGTGGCCGTATTTTCTTTCTTGCAACCTGGCCGCTGTACGTATGTGTACATGCTACATGCGCGCCTCTACTATGACACGTGCGCGCCTCTACAACGACCAGTATGTACGTACACGTTCGCGACCAGAATGACAACGCTACGTACGTTTCGACCAGGTGGGTCCCGACTGTCAGGCACTTCCTTGCCTGCGAAGATGTAGCTGGTGGGTCCCAGCAGTCAGAGGGGCGAATCGTTTTGTGTTTTTTTTGCCCAGATGCACTTCCTTGCGTGCGAAGGTGTAGCTGGTGGGTCCCAGCAGTCAGGAGGGAAACGTTTTTTTCGCGAAATACGGTGGCCCATCCGGTGGGTCCCTGCTGTCAGGTGGAGGAATCATTATTTTCCGTGTAATAAGGAGGCACTTCCTTGCTGCGGCCGTGGACCCAGCTATCAGCCTCTCCATGTACAGTCCACGTCCAATGGAAGTCGTTCCTTGACCATGTTGACCATGTCGCGCTGAGAGCACCAGGGCGGTGGATGACGGCGAGGCCTAGGAAGGGGATGACACGGAGCCGGGGAAGACGCGGCAGTGGATGCCCACGCAGAGAGGAGTATGAGGGTTCACTCGTTCGGCTGCGGTGTGAGGCTGCCGTCACCGCAGGGCCTGGCCAGCGGTGGAACTAGTAGGGGGCGGTGAGGCCTCCGTGGCAGCACAGCCGGCCACGGGAGGCAGGAGCAGGCAGCACAACCGGCGCTGCTTTGGGAGGTTGGAGCAAGAAGACCAGAGGTTGAAGAAGCACTACGGCCGTTGGATGGACATCATACGGTCACTGGAGCTAGAATCGTTCATATTGACTACGTTGACAAAGCCCTCTGTCCCCGTCAACTTAGTAGGCCCACAAGTCAGCCTCCCACCAAGGTGGGTCCCAGCTATCAGGGGGGTATTCATTTTTTTATGCGTAATAAGGAGGCACTTCCGGTGGGTCCGAGCTGACAGCGGGGGGAACATTTTTTCACGAAATACGGTGGCCCGTCCGGTGAGTCCCAACAGTCAGGGGGGAAACTTTTTTTCGAGAAATAAGGTGGCCCGTTCGATGTGTCCCTGCTGTCAGGTGGAGGAATAATTATTTTGCGCGTAATAAGGAGGCACTTCCTTGCGTCCGCCGTGGACCCAGCTGTCAGCCTCTCCACGTACAGTACTCTTCCAATGGAAGTCGGTCGTTGACCACGCCGTGCCAAGAGCACCAGGGCGGTGGACCACGGTGAGGCCTCGGAAGGGGATGACATGGAGCCGGGGAAGATGCAGCAGTGGAAGCCCTCGCAGAGAGGAGTACGAGGGTTCACTAGTTCGGCTGTGGTGTGAGGCTGTCGTCGCCGCAGAATAACAGGGGTGTGGGTGAGTGGAGGGATGACCTGGCCAGCGGTGGGAGTAGTATGGGGCCGGTGAGGCCTCCGCGGCAGCACAGCCGACCACTGGAGGCAGGAGTAGGCGGCACGACCAGCGCTGCTTTGGGCGGCTGGAGCAAGACGACCAGAGGTTGAAGAAGCACTATGGCCATTGGATGGACATCGTGCGGTCACTGAAGCTAGAATCGTTTATATTGACTAAGTTGATAAAGCCCTTGGTACACTCCAACTTAGTAGGCCCACAGGTCAGCCTCTGAAACGGTGCGCCCCAGATGTCAGGGGGAGGAATCATTTTTTGGGCGGCCGAAGCTAAGAATATCCGAGATTGAAGAAGAAGCACGACATCCGTTCGATAGACATCCAACGGCCACTGCTGCTAGAACCGTGTGTTGACTATAATAAGTTGATAAAGCCTTGCATACGCGTCAACTTATTTTTTAGGGGACGTGTCACTTAGTAGGCCCACAAGTGTGTGACAGAGAACTTATAGCCCATTTGCGATTTGTAAGAATGTACAGCCCATTTTTGAATTCTAATGGAATTTACTACAACCCATTTACAGTTTGTTAAAAGTACAACCCATTTTCTAGCTAGGACAACGATTAATAATTTCACCCAACCATTGAAGACATAATTCAATAAAATTTCCCACATTTTGATGGGATCCGAAATATTTTTATCTCGAAATTTCTAGTCAGATTAAATATAAATTTGTATTACATAAAAATCCAACGAAACATTGCGCGCGCAACAATGAAAATTTAAGATTTTCAAAATCCATAAATAATATTTTATAAACTAATTTCGTGTTTGGTGCATTTTTTTATAGTTATTGCCCAGTTATTAAAATTACATCCCATTTATTATTTTTTAAAGCCCATTTTCCTGTTAAGCCTAATGCATCCCTCCTAGGAAAGAGTTGCAGCCCAGCGGGGCGGAGAATAACAAGTTGACCTTGCCTGGGTATTCCTCAAAAAAACGTATAGCTGGGCTAGCCATTTTCATCTTGAAAAAATTAGTATTTGGGCTGGATATCTGGCCTGGGCTAGACGGGCCAGAGCCTGCCAAGTTAATACCCTCCTCTCCTCTGAACAACAACGAAATCATCGCCAAGAAAAACTCTGTCGTGCTCACGCCTCAAAAACACAAATACTGCTCGAGCTGCTTGGTCCCAGCTGTCGGCTGCACCTTGTGCAATTCTCTCATTTATATTGACTACATAGGTTGACAATGGTGTGGGACCATGATGTCAGGAAACCAGGAGAAAGCAAAAATATATAGTTGTACATAATAAGGAGGCACTTGCATACGTACGGCTATGGCCCTAGTGGGTCCCTAGTGTCATCCAGTCAAAATAAAGTCATCTCCTAAATCCTCATGTTCGTTGAGGATGTTAACAATGCTCGGCGCCACAACGAGCACAACAACTCGAAGGACAACGGAGAGGGCCTCGCGGGCCCTACGGATGGTCTGATACAGCGCCCGCTGCTCATTCAGGAAGCCAGGATCATCGGACACCTATGAGCACCTTCGAGAAACTGATACGGCATGAAACGGTAAGGCCGCGCTTGGGAGCTCTTGTTTATTTCAAACCTATATTAACATACAAGTGTAATTTATTCGGCATCGGAAACAACGCGTAAAATACAGGCGTAATGAAACCAAGGGCCCGAGGTCTGTAAGTAAAACATGCGGGTTACGCGTGTAATTTGAGAAACCAGTGTATATTTTACGAGCACTGCTATATGGACAACATTACCAGACGATACATGCACGACGTGCGTATCATGCCATCCATGGGCAAGGCTGAAACAGCAGCTAATGGCTGGATTAGCAATCGTCCGAGTGTCATTCAGCGTTTTTATCGTGTGTAAAGTACTTCCGATATTTTACTAGTCGAAATCGACCAACCAAGCGCTTCACCCGAGACCATCTGCTTTTATTTACAAGCATCAGTTTTACAAGCGGTTTTGGTTGGAAAATGACGATCCAATCACGGCCTAATATCATGAGTTGGTCGGAAGGTCATATGGTTTCACGTCTAGCCTACCCGACTTGTCGTATAGGCTATGAATGAAACATGAGACGATGAACTTCTTAAGCACGGAAACAACAGAAGAGGATGATCTTCTTAACAAGCAAATCACTAGCATTAGATCGACATGGAAAACAATACGAAGCATTATTCTCAGGAGGCACGGTGAACAACTCGTGATGCCACATGCCACAACATTCCAAGCTCAAGTTGCAATCAAATACAAGGCCTGACATTACATAGACAATATTCAGAACAAACTCTTAACACAGGAATATCTCAGCAGAGTAACTATTTACTTCTAAACTGAACACAGGAATAGGAAAAAACACTCGACGCTGCTCACAGCAAGGGCGTCCCACTCAAAAATATCAAATGCATGTCTTCTGGCTAACATCAATGAGCAAATTTTGACAAGGTTTTCCAATTCCAATATATTAAACTAACGTCTTCTTGCTAACATCAATGATTAAACTTTGACAAGCTTTTCCCATTCAAAATATGTAATGCCTATGATCGTGGAGTCCTGTCGTAGCTTCTTGTACTTGTTTGGGCACTTTTTGCCCAGTGCACTCCACGTGTTGTTAAATTGCCAATGCTCTCTGCAGACTAGTCATGTCACCAGCGTCTAATAATACTCTGTAAAGCTTCTCGGTCATTCCTTCTGTAATGTAGCGCAAACAGTGACTGCTTCTTTCTGCAAAGTGGAACGACCAACTGGACCCAGTAATGCAGCAGTTTGCCTTGGACACATTGGCTCCTTTTGTGCAGTTCAACTAAAATCGAAGTCGGAATAAAACCGAGCTTTAATTTTGATATCCCTGTAAGCAACAATAGGTATAAGGGAAACAATTACTGAGAAATAACGGTTGATGACTTGTACTCCCAGAAGAAAAGCATCTACTGATCTACTTTATCTTAATGGGAAACAAAGCAGGAGAGTAGCAATTCTCCATCAGTGTGATTCATTCATATTGACTGAGACATTATCTTAACAATGCCTTGTTTCAACATGTATAAAGAACGACAAAGCAGAAAAGTACCATTCCTAAAACAATGCAACTGATTCATTTTAACAGAGACATTATCTTAACAATACCTTGGTTAAACATGTAGAAAGAACTACAAAGCAGGATAGTACCATTCCTAACAAGTGTTGCAGTTTTGAACTAAGATTCAGTAGTTAATTAATTCTGAGAGTGGCATTGCTTAATTTTACCAGCGGCATTAGATTAACGAAAAGCATAAACAGTTCCAGGGGAGAGTGGGCGCAACAACAATATGTGCTTCCATCTACTTATAAAGGGGGTGATGCAGAGTTTGTTGTAACAAAGCAACAAGCATCATGTCTGGGTTGGTCCCATTTTTGTTCACTACTTAATGGGAAAAGACAGCAATACAATAGCTTCAATTCAACATTTATTTAAAACAGTACCAATACAAGTAGCACAACATCTCAAAGCACACTGCACAATCATGTGGATGAAGGCCTGTACTGACCTTTCATGAGAAGACCAGGATAAAATATGAATCTGCCAACACGAATAGGAAATCCAATCTCGTTTTGTGCAGTTGCACTGAAATCAAGCAAAGTGTTTCGCGTAGCGAAGCAAAATGTCGCAATAGCAACAAGTTGAATAGATATCCCTGTTTAAACAGAGGCAAAAAAGGAATCAATTACTGGCTAATCAAGGAGGATGAAACATGCGGACACAAAAATGGTAATCCCGCCAATCCCTAACAAGTGTTGCAATTTTGAAATAAGATTCAGTAGTTATTCTGAGAGTGGCATCAATTACTGGCTTATAAAGGGGGTGATGCTGAATTTGTTGTAACAAAGCAACAAGCATCATGTCTGGGTTGGTCCCATTTTTGTTCACTACTTAATGGGAAAAGACAGCAATACAATAGCTTCAATTCAACATTTATTTAAAACAGTACCAAAACAAGTAGCACAACATCTCAAAGCACACTGCACATCATGTGGATGAGACCAAGATTTGAAACAACTCGCCACGAAGACTGGAAACAAATCTCGATCTCCTTTTGTGCAGTTCCACCAAAATTAAGCAAAGTCACCGGTGTGACATTCAAGTTGAACTGCACAAAACACTCTTAAAACATAAGTGTTTCGAGTAGCGAAGCAAAATGTCGCAATAGCAACAAGTTGAATCGATACCCCTGTTTTAACAGAGGCAAAAAAGGAAACAATTACTTGCCGATAAAGGAGGATGAAACAAACGGTGACAGAAAGAAGCATCTAACTTATCTTGGATGGAAAACAAAGTAGGATAGTAGCATTTCTAAAACGGTTGCATTGATTCATATTAACAGAGACATTCTCTTGAAACAACATTCGTTAAAAATGTAATTTACTTTTAACAGTGGCATTGCTTCAATTTTCCGGCGGCATTCTTAGATTAACAACAGCAAAATAGTTGTATGGGACATGCCAGCACCATGTGCGTCCACACGTATAAATGGGTGATGCAGAGTATGTAGCCAAGCAGCATATATGCGTTGGTCCCATATTTGTTCTCTTTGAACCTTTTTCCTATGTGAGGGCAGCAAATCTAGTCCTGCACAAACTACCCGACCCCCCAGTTTCTTTCCCTTTTCAACAAAGAGATCGGTTCCTTACAGATGTGTGTACTGGGTTACCCCCTTTTTCCCTTTTCGACCAACAAAGCGGCTGGATAGCCAGTCTATACTACTTTCCGTCCCTCCTTTCCTCATTGAACCACGTCCTAGATTCTTGCTCCAGCCCACCGCACCCTTCTTTCCTCTTTGAACCAAGACCTAGATTCGACTACAGATCGAAAAAGATCCACATGCAGCTAGAGCAACGACGGTTTCAAAGAAACTTATACCTTAGGGTCGTCGGGATGTGGCAAGGCGTGCGGCGGGAGGCCGGATCTGCCCACACTACGTACGACAGCGAGGAAGAAGGGGTCGGTGGCCCTCCCGCACAGGCGCTGGGTGAAAGAGAACAGCGCAGCCGGCAGTGGATTGCCTCCCTCGCCGAAGGCGATAGAGTGAACGCTGCACCTCCTCCCCTTCCCGGTGCGACGGGATACAGACGCCTCCTTCACCAGCTGTGAGGGGGGAGAGAGAGACAAGAGGCCAACGCAGTCTTGTTTAGATCTGGTGAAGAGAGGGTGAGAGACTGTGAATATAGCAAACCCTAGCAAATGAACGCTGAGCCTCCAGCGTGTATACATATATGTAGTGCGGCGAGAGTGTGGAGAGTGCAAACCCTAGCGAACAAGCGCTGAGGCTCCAGCTTATATATATACTACTGTAGTACGGACTGAGCTCCGGTGCCTTCACTGCACCTGCTTTTGGCTGTATGACAGGTGAGCCAGCCACATTTTGGGCCCACCTGTCATAAACCCAAAGGCAGGTGCACTAAGTCAATGAAGCTGCGTCCATATAGTACTCTCGTGTATACGACTAATATATAGTGGAGTGGTTTTCTTATTCTCTCCATAACAATCGTTTTAAATTGTGTAAGTACGAAACGAAACTCTTTATTTAACATGTACCAGTGAAGAAAACTACTACTACTTCCGATGAACTAACGATCCACGCCCACGCGTCCTAGTCGCACTTCCTGTCCTTCAGTGTGGTACACTACCCTCCCTTAAGTGAACAACCACACATGCGCCAAATTATCGGAAACGTGTGAGAGTGTGTACAAATAAAGAATTTTAATTTCAATTATCGGAAAGGTTTGAGAGTATTACAAAGTTTGACTTCAGTCAAATCTAATATGCGGAGTAAATAAAAATGGAGGGCTACTACGTCCATCCGGGTTTTTAGTCCACACCATTTTTTAAATCAAAGTTAATAGCTGGACAAATAAAATTACAGGGGAGCTGGAGACAAAGTTGTGAGAAGGCTTAGAAATCAATACAAAACTTATGCTCTTAGTACCAACGTCGATCCTTCTTCGAGGAAACATTTGGTTCATAGCCAATTGTGTGATAAAATTGCACCAACGTGAAAGACGACTGCGTCTCCAACGCAACCAAGGTGAACTGACGAAGGATATCATCTTTGTGCATAACAAGCAAAGAGCACTGATGGAAGACAACTTTTTTTTCATTGAAAATCGATCAGCTTCACCAGCCGACGCAACCATGAGGCGCAACCATGAGCATCGATAGGTCATCGTGCTGATGCATCATCCATTTGGCATCAAGTTTGGGTGAGGCACCTATGAAGTTCGACAAATCCTCACTGTGGTCTGTTTCTTCTCAGTAATCAAGCTCGAGGAAGGAAGAACCACGTGGCAGAGGACAGTGAGGCGGAACAACAATGGCCATCCAATTTTGTGCAGTTCCACTAAAATTGAGGAAGACATGCCCGGGTATGGAGATACGCATCGCTGTTTCCAAAAATATAAAAAGGGATATAGTGTTGTTACTTTGTTTTACAGGATTAGCAACGACATCTCAATTTTCAATAAGAATTAATGAAAAGTACACCAACAAACAGAAGCATCATAATTATCTTGATGGGAACTAAACCAGGATACCCGAGAAAAAAAGCATTTCTTCATTTAACCAGTGATAGTACTACCACCATATGGACAATGACCGCACAACCACCATGTACTTTTTGTCGAAACAACCTGTATACCTCCACCGAGGCATAAATCAGGACAACTTTACAAGTGGCATTTCCTCTATAATAGTACTAGTAGGTGATGTTGGACCAGCCGACGAACCCTAACTACTATACATGCCTGGGGAGCTGGGGAGTAGTCGCATAGAAGAAAACCCGCACGCAGCGACCTGCGGAGCTGGACCAGTACAAGAAGTTATACCTCAGGTGGGCGAGATCTCGTTTAGGCGGGGGGGGGGGATCTGCCCACACGACGGCAGCGAACAAGGGCGCGGAGGATCTTCATCCGCGCCAGCGCCGGCTCCGAGAGGATAGTACGCATCAGCTTCCTCCGTCGCCGACGGCGACAATGTCAACGCTGCACCTCCCCACCTCCCGCAGCGGACGGGATTCGGCCGGATCTATGACCACTGGTGAGGAGACAGATAGAGTGGACACTGTCATCTTGTTTTGATATGGAGAGGGTGAGAGAGCGAGACGCGAGAAACTCTATCAAACAAGAGGCTATAATGGAGTAAAAAAATCTCTCCATAGCAGTGGTTTTAAATATAATACACGCGTTCCCGGAAAAAAGAAACGAAAACTGGCGGACAATTTTTTAAGGGTCTGTCTAGGACACATCTAGATGTGACATAGTTATATCACATCTAAGTTCATGTCCACTCTGTTTGTGGTCTATTTTTTTGTCCTAGTTTTTTTTGTTTCTTATTGCTACATTATATACTTGTGGGAGCTTAGATGTGATATCCTTAAATAACATCTAGATGTGAATTAGACAAACTGATTTTTTAACGTACCAAGAAAGAAAACTCAATCAAAAACACGCCCCCGCTTCCAGGTTGTGAGAGTCGTCGCGCACACACACATAGACATAGACATGCATATCCATGTTTACGTAAAATTCCATTTCCATATCCATCTACAATCATATTTGTCCAACTGGCACATTATTTACGTTGTTAATTATATACGTAGCAATATTAACATACAACATCTCTTGTTTGCGGATGCCCGGACCGCTGCCATGGCTGGTCCTGACCAACCCGAACCCTGTTCATCACCCGCGCATGCTTCCCGCCTGAAATGGTCAGTGCTGCATTCATGCCCGACCAGAGCGGACACGACCTCTCGCTGGCGCCGGCATTGAAGCGGCGCGCCGGCCAAGAGAGCGTCGCCCGTGCCGCTTCCAGGTGCACGCGGCTGCTCCGCGTTCAAAGGTCGCAATAACCGGCTACAACATGCATGTAAAAAGTTCTTGGGAGTCCGTGCTACAGCTAGCTGTCCTCACCCAACTCGTCAATCTCTTCCAATAGTGCTAGTACTCCATGGCGCGATCCATCGACAAGCAGGCGGGAAAGTTATCATATACTCCGTTTGCGGTGAGTGGCATGCCGAGCGACCGTGTGGGGTCGAGCCGTGGAGGAGGGTGAGACACAAACACGACAGACGTGATTTAAACATTGGTTTTGCTCGGGCGCGATCCAACGAAACGAAACGTTGGTTTCTCTCCGTTTCCATTTTTTCTCCGGAAAAACGTAAACTTTCCACTCCATTTTCATTCCTATTCCAAGGTTGCCCCGTTACAACATTCCATCAAATACAAAGGAAAACTAACACGCATGCTGATGCATCTCAATGATTCACAGATCATAGCCAATATTTACTTCACAACTAAAGAAAAAAGTTGTGAGAGCGTGTACGAAAGAAAAACTACTGATGGGGTCACTACGACTTAAACCCTAAACCCTAAACATGATTAATTTCCTGCCAGGTAGAACCTGTCGAAGGAAAGACGGCTGGCACCCTCGGATCATACGATGCTTTTGTGTAGTTCCACTAAAATCGACCTGAGCATCCCTGATGGCAAAGATATTGAAGAAGTGTGATTAGAATAATAGTACTGGCACTAGTTCATGAGACATAAACTCATCACAAGTAGAAGCCGGTAGAAGTAGAGAAAGATCGACATGGAGATGGAGCTACGGCAGTGGAGCAAGCCGGCTCCAAAAGGAAGATGGACTACCTGGGACGTCGGGCTGTAGCTAGAAGGGCGGTTGGGACGCGGCATCGGCCCATACCGCGGTGACCCCGATTGGGACGCACCGACTGTGGGTTTTCTCCCTCGCCGATGTCGACCGCGTCTACGCAGAACATTGTTCCCTTCCCCCAGCTGCGGGATCAGGCCCGTCGTTCTATGCTTGTGAAGAGAGCAACCTAAGCAAGCAGGCTTGTAGCTTAGGCTCCTGCTAGTGTATATATAGTGGTTTTCTTTTTCTCTCCATATCAACCATTTTATATTGCGTACGTGTCATTCAAGAGTGAAATGATGGTTGCTTCTTCCGACTAACTTACTGTGTGATTTGACTGCTCCTTAGTGGCCCCTACACGTACTCCCCCTACGTGTATGCAACAGTCACACGAACACATGGATGCAAAAACGCGCGCGACGCCCTAATGCATGCATGTCCGAGCACACGACGGAACACACACGGTCACGCTCAAGTGCTCAACCTACACGTGCATGCACACACATACTCAGTCAGGGTGAGATAGTGACCGTATAAACACTGGAAAATATATATATTGAGCGCAATGAGCGTATTATGAAGTCCACTGACCGTAGTTTTACAAATATATAGTGACAGACAGTGTATTTATCTCGTTTGAAATTAAGCCATATTAACCGGAGAGGAGGCAGTCTGGACTAGCATTACTTTGATGTGTCCTGTCAACTTGCCGAACGAGGAGAAGGTTGCAGGACGGGAGAAGCTTGCGCGCGGTGGCTCGCAGGACAAGGAGAAACTTTTGACTAAGCAAGCTCTCCCTCGCTCAGGCGGTGGACGTGCAACAGTTAATTCGGTGTCAGATTGCCAGAAGCATACACTATACTACTAGTGCTATTATTGTTCGACTTCCCGAATAGGCGAACAGCCAAGCGCAAAGTTTACTAGTAGTACTAGTACTACTACTATAGTCTATAAAGGTATGTACTATACTAGTACTAGGAACCGGATGGAGGAGCGTCTGCACTCTTATTATAATTTTAAAATGTGATAAAGCAATCTTCAACACATTTGGTTCTCTTCGAGGGTTCTCGCATGTGATAATGGAAGTTGATTGCATGGAACACTCGCGACAATTCTCGCTTAAATCTGGCTCATATCCTATTACAAATAGGAGCGCTCGGTAATATTTCCTCTTTTTTTTATTCAGCATGTAAACAGGTCAGCAAACCTTGCGGCGCATCTTCGTGCGAACTGTGCTTGCTGCACTTTGAATGTGGCCGAGAGCTGGCTTGATGAAACCTCGCTTCCTACTTCTTTTTTTGGAGGGTACCTCCCTTCCTAGTGACCAGTGTCTTGGCTGATCGTCCTAAGAATTCTTATATATGAATAAAGCTCTCTCATTTACCCGCAAAAAAGATTAAGCCATATTAACCGGAAAGGAGGGAGTATGGACTAGCACTACTTTTTGGTGTGTCCCGTCAACTCGCAGAACGAGGAGAAGCTTGCAGGACAAGGTGAAGCTCGCTTACGCCTTTTGACTAATGCAACCTACCCTCGGTGGACATGCATCAGTCCATTCAGTGTCAGAATGTTAGAGGCATACACTGTAGTACCCAACATGCGGAGTACCATCATTGTTCGACTTCACGAAGAGGCGAAGAGCCAAGCGTAGTAGTACAAGTAGTACTACTACTAGAACCGCATGGTGGAGCGTGTTACTCTTTTTTTATCTCTGATAAAGTACACGTTTATTCCGGAGAAGGGCGAAAAACGGCAGCCCAACATGTAATGAATGATATCGATCAACCAACCATGCTCGAATATATCTTGGCCTCCGTGCGAGCACATATGTGTGTTCTCGCTCCTCGTCTCTCTCACGGAATGGTGGGTTGGCTCTTCGGTTTGCTCACACTCCTATCCCACATGTCAATGATATGCCAAGAGGAGGTGCGTTGACCGACTGGCCATACGCGTACTTGGTTTTGCACCTTCATACTACTCCTCCCTCCGCCACAGTTTACAGGGCGCGCTTCATTATGATGCATCTCTCTTAATGCATTTCCACCACCAGAAAGACTTTAGACGCGTTTGGTTTAATGCTCAATTAATTAGGGCGTGGTAACCGCAATCAAGTCCACAATTTTCTCTCCATGTACTCCCTCCTTTCCGGTTTATAGGGCTTATCTCAAAATTTTAGTTTTTCCATTTTATAAGGCTCAATTTGGTTGTTTTCCATCACATGTTCAGATTCCAAGGTGCATTAAATCATTGCATGCAAGTATTAAGAGAAAATTGACCAATGCATGTACTTTATGCATGCATGCATGCATTGCAATTAATGCATTGATAAACATAATTTTTTGAGGATAACAAGAGCATTAATTAGGTGCTTTTGCAAAACTATAAAAAGTATTCCACCACTCGCCATCTATCTTGATTGGTGAGATTTTTGAATTGAGCACTATAAACCGGAAAGGAGGGAGTACTACTACGGAGTGGAGTAAGTGCATGCATGTGTGTACCCGGGGTGGAAGCACTGCATGCATGTGTGTACGCATTATTCCCTCTAGTAATAGACGCCGTGCTATAACTACCAATGCTATTTTTCAGGCCGATCGCTAGTCGCCTTGGTCCCACATATTTTTTTCTTTTTTCTGAAGCGCGCTCTATAAACAGTGACGGATGGAGTAGTATGAGCGGATTCAAAGAAGAGCGTATTGATGGTTGCTTCTTCCGAGCAACTTACAGTGGGAAAGGTGGGGCTTATGATTTGACTGCTCATTACTCACTATTAATGCGGCGCAACGACCGGGCTGAGTCTCCCATGCGGTTGTGCACTACCCCCTCGGTTCTTAAATATACTCCAGAGTATTTGTCTTTCTAGAGATTTCAACGAGTGACTACTCAAATATTTGTCTTTTTAGAGATTCAAATGGACTACTACATACGGATGTATATAGACATATTTTAGAGTGTAGATTCACTCATTTTGCTCCGTATGTAGTCACTTGTTGAAATCTCTAGAAAGACGAATAGAGTATTTAGGAACGGAGGGAGTACACATACGAAGCAAAATGAGTGAATCTACACTCTAAAATATGCCCATTTGAAATTTGTAAAAAGACAAATATTTAGGAACGAAGGAGTATAATTTTGTGCATGGGACATGGACACGGATGCTGAAGAGGCTTCGGGCAATGCTATCAAGTTTCCATCATTTGTTTACATAATTGACGTACTATACAAATAATTTTCCAGCGACATGAAATTGTACAATGGTGTGAGCTTTCAGCTTTTGTTTCGTGTGTCTTGCCATCGATGCTCTTTCGGAAACAATAAAAAACTAACTTCCTTGCTAATGCATGTCAATTATTAGCAGATCAGAGCTAATAATTACATCACAACTGAAGACAGAGTTGTGAGAAGGTGTTAAATTAAAATTGATCCATGCTTTCATTGGCAGCAACGTCCCCCAGCTCTGTCTAAATCAACAAGGCATGTTGGGAAAAAAGTAGCTGTCTGGAGCATGCAACATTCCGATCATTTTGTGCAGTTCCACTAAAATAGAGCTGAGCGACCCTGTTCCAAAGATATTAAGTGTGATTACGATAATAGAGGACTGCTGATGAGACAATAAACACACAAATAGAAGCCGGTCACCTTTGCAGTCTCTCTTAAGACTAACTAGTTGGAGAAGATTACGCTCGCAGTTGGATGAGGACGATAAAGAAAAACCAATCTCCCTTTATGCAGTCACACTGAAATGTAGAGACGTTTCCCGTGTGACATTTTAGTACAACGGCACAAAACACTCTTAAGAAAAAAGTGATTTGAGCAGTTCACCAAAAGGTCGCAATAGCAACGAGGTGAAATGGATAGCCTTGTTTGCAAAAAAGAGGTAGAAAGGAAACAATTACTGGCCAATAACAGATGATGACACATGCGACAACAAAAAAGAAGCATATTCCTTGTCCTAAGGGAAGATAACAACACAGTTGTGTTTGTCTAAAACGGTGTGAGGACGAAAATGTAATATGGAAAGTACGCCGGACGAGCTATGTTTTGGGCAAAGAACTATAGAAGATCCACATGCAGCGACGTGGGAAGACGGGCAGTGGAGCAAGGCCGGAGGGGATACCTAGAGGTCATGGGGATGTAACTAGGTGAGCGGTGGTGGGCGGAATCTACGAGCAGGTGGCGTAGGCCCTGCCACGTCGGAGCTTGGTTAGAGAGAACGGCGTGTACCGCAGATCGGGACGTGCTACCTCGGCGTCGTCGAACGGAGAAATGATGCACTCCTCCCTTTCCCCCGGCGGACGGGATGCGGCCGGATCAGTGACCAGCGGTGAGAGAGAGAGAGAGGCCACCGCACTCCCTTTCCCCCGCCGGACGGGATGCGGCCGGATCAGTGACCAACGGTGAGAGAGAGAGAGAGAGGCCACCGCAGCCTTGTGTGAGATACTCTGAAGAGCGACAAACCAGGCAGGCAGGCTCCATTGTATATAGTTGAGCGGACTACCTTTTTCTCCATAAAAATCGTTTTATATTTTGTGTACGTGCCATTGAGCACTATAACTTTATTTAAAAATAACGCGGCAACGCGTCAAGTCGAACTTTGTTTCGTGCACGCGTGGTACACGACCTCCCTAGGTAAACAACCGCTACAGGCGTTCAAATTAGCACGTGGGCTGCCATTTCGTAAAGAAATGAGCTCCACCGTGTACCCGCGCGGGTGTGGCTGGGCACGAAGCGTGAGTATGTGCACAGTGCACCTATTCTCTTCTTGTATACGTACACCACCTACGTGGGGTTGTGTGAGGGAGATACAAAACTAGAGAGATATAGTGTGTGGGTTCTTGAGAGTTTTTTTTTGGGGGGGGGTCAATCAAAAAATGTAACATATGCAATGTGTGTGAAATAGAGTCCTGGATATAACATATATATAGAGGGGGCGATCCACGAGAAGAGAGTGGAGGTATCATCGGCTTGAGGTGTCCATAGAATCGAAGAGAGGGATGATGTGTGTGTGTGCTGTGCGCAGATCGATAAAGAGTGCCATCGAATTTGTGTGTGCCCACGTCAAAGATATAGAGTGGCTGGCCTACTGGAACGTGAGAGGGGACATGTGCAGTTTGTCTCTGTGGCATGGATACCTACCTACAGCGCTCGACTATCGGTGTGTGGTGGGGGAAGAGGGAGGCCCAATTAACTATAGAGGTACAATGGCTGGTATATGTGTGGAGGAGGAGAGAGGCCTACCTCATGTATTAAGGAGATCGATCTGCCTCATGTATTAAGGGAGATCGATCGGCATCCATGCATATGTGCAGGAGAGGAATAAGGTTGGGAGAGAGACAGAGCTAGAGTGTTGGAGGGGGTGGTAGTGGAGTTGCTTCTAACAAATGGTGGGATAGGCTTGCTAGACAAACGGAGGGCACGCCCGCAATATCAATAAGAGAGCAGATGGTTGCTTGTTGTCTGTGCACGTGCGTGTGAGAGACGGGTCAGGAGGCATGCACGAATGATGAGGGGGGACGATGTGGCTGTGGTAAGCAGGCGTAACTACATAGGAAGATCAATCGCCCTTTGTTAGAGAAAGGAGAGACATAACTTGTGAGGTACGTCGATCGATGGGGGGTAGTTAAAGTCGATCTAGGTATATGTTGGGAGATCGATCAGTATACATTCATGTGTGTGTGTTAGAAGCAAATGAGGCACGAGGACAAGGATAGAGAGAGAGGGATGCATCTAGGAGGTGGTACGAGAGGCATACTATATCGAGGGGGAAGGAGTGTGCGAGTATGAGAATGATGAAAAGAGTGGTGGGAGTGAGGCATGGACGATGACAAGAGAAGAGGGGACACCTGGCTAGAGAGGCATATCGATCGATGTGTGCCATAAAGAAGGAGCTGGGGGACCTACACACACCATGGGTGAACGACCTAAAGTGAAAAGATGAATTTGCGCGATGGAGCTAGAGAATGCTGAGGGAGGGTGAGAGTGATGTGGGCGTGTGCATGCACGAGAGAAAGTTAGCACTAGCTACAAAGATAAGAGGGTTGTGTGGGTGTAAAAGATGAATAGAGATCATATCTACTTCATTATAAAAAGCGAATTTGGATATTTGAAGAATTTATCATAGTGTTTCAAACCGACGCATGTGTGAATGTATATAACGGTGATACACATGGTGTGTTTATGAACATGTTATACTACATATAATATATTTTATCTCTACTCTTATAAAAAAACGGAGTTGTTGATGATGGTGTGCGTGCCATCCTGCAATATAGGCCATCCAATTTATATCTGGTGGATAGCAAGGAAACTATGATGGTTGAAGTTGGCAACAATCATGATTGTAGATTCTTATGGAAATAGAGAAACGAATTCAAATTTAGTTCGAATTGCAGCGGTAGTATAGACATTTGGAATGCACTAAAATGTTGGTATGAGTAGGTTACATGCATTATACAGCAAGCCAAAAAATTTAATCAGACATAACATGGATTCATACTCCCTCCTTCCATCTATATAGGGCGTAATGAGATTTTTAAGACCGCCTTTGACTATTGACAAGATTAATAGTACATGACATGCACAATGTGAAAATTATATCATTGAAAGAACCTTTCACAGACGAATTTAACGGTGTGCTTTGTGTAAGTTGCATGTCATATATTATTGCTCTAATATTTGGTCAAAGTTAGCATCGAAAAATGCATTAGGCCCTATATAGATGGAAGGAGGGAGTAGCTTTGAATAGCATTTGTATAGTAAAACAAGGCAAGACTCTCTCTTTGTGTGCTGTCAATAATTTTTTTTCGTTTTCTTTTTGGTTGAGGGAAGTGCGAATTGATTTGGTACGTACAAGTACAATATTACTACACGTTAGGCTTGTCCCTAAAATTCAACCCGCGTCTTGTTATATCCCAAAAAAATTCAGATATCATGCTCCCAAAACTGGCGCCTTCACAACCCGCGCCTTGCTATCCCGAAATTAGAACGCGCGCGAAAACTCCCTCCAGCGGCCCAATCCCGACACGTGAAATCCCCCTTCTAACCCTGAGCCGAAAGGGCTGCTAGTTCAAATCGGTGGGGGTACTTTTGTAACACACCCTACATTTTGGACAAGTGCGACCCTAAGTCATGCTTCACCCCCTCCCATCGCCCCCTTTTCGCCATTCGAAATCCCAGGCCGCCATAACCTCTCCGCTCCAGCCGCGAAACCCCACCCTCCTCCGTCCGCCACGTCACCGCTGCCCAACCGGAGCCTCTTCCCCGACGATGTCGTCCACCGCAACAGCTGGATGTCCCTTGTCCACCTCCCCGGATGAGGATCCGTCGTCCATCTCGATGTCCCGCCGGTTCAGCCGCCCCGTCCTCCACCTCCAAGGAGCTGCTCCGACGATCGCCTCATCTATCACGGCTGCTCCATCCCCACAACGCCGACTTAACCTGCTCCACCGGAACCGCAGCATCTTCACCGACTCCTCCGACGAAGCCGAGGCCTACTCGGCACCACCAAAGAGATTGTACACTCATCGCATCACACATTCTCCTTAACTCGACCTCCCGGCGCCGACGGTGCTCCATCCCACACCCCCATGGAGCGGCTACCTTGAAGCCGGCGCCGCGGGCGACATCTCCACGACGGCTCTCCCCCAGTGCGAGGCCCCTTCGGCGGCGGCGTCCATACCAGCCGGATCTACTGCTGCTGCTCCGGCTCTCGCTCGCTCACGCTGCTACTGCTGCTCCGGCTCTCGCTGGATCGCTCGCTCGGCCAGGTCCTGCTGCTGCTCTCCAACTTGCTCGTGCTGCTGCTCTGCTCCGATTTAGCCATACTTCAGTCGACTGAATCGACTTTTGGGTCATTCGATTTTCAGGGGTTGGGGGGGCTCGCCGGAGTTAAGGAAGAACCACCAGCAACGGGGACGGGGGCTCGCCGGAGAGGTACCCCGCTATCTATCTTAGGGTTCAGGGTGGGGGGCGGGGGGCCTAGAGGGCTGGTTGGGGCGGCGGTGGGGAGTTGTTTCGGGGCGGCGAGGCGGCGCTGGGGCCGGCAGTTTGGCCGGTGGAGGCTGGCGGCTCAGGAGGGTGCAGGTTGAAGATGAACTGCAGGCCCTCCCTAAACTACATGTCAAGTGCCTCTCTGCTACCATTGCGTTCAGTTTTGACAGTAGCATTCAGATTCCACAGTAAATTTTAGTTTCGATAGTTAAGTTCAGATTCAACAGTTTTTACCTCATCTGTTGTAGTCAGGTGGTTTTTGGTGATGTAAATTTTACATCCATTTTACATCATCTATTGGAGATGCTATTAGAATCCCACTTGAGATTGACGATGTCTGTCTTGTGCTGCTTCAGCCTTGACGTCTTACGGCTCACCGGAGCTGCTCCAACGATAGAACGATCCATCACAACAGAGCAGTGCACTGGACGCCGTCTACAGATTCCTCAGATCTTCCTCCACACCTCCGACAGCCACCTCTGCCTGAACTGCTTCAGCAACCAACCCAATGATGCTGAGGTGGACACGGCTATGGCAAAGAGGTTGTACTTGTTGCATCACTTATTACTATACATTCACGTCGATCCATTTGGGCTATTTTGGTTCAACGGAAAAACATAGCAATAGGGAATTTTCCAATGGCACTCTACTATTCAATTATTCATGCATTTTGTTGAAAGGAATGAAGCAAAACATCCACCTGGACCTACTTTCCAAAATCCTATGAATGAAAACAAGACCAAGTGCATTAGTGCCAGAATAACATTCTAACTGTACACACTTTCATATGGTTTCGCTTTATTTTGGCCATGTTTCTTTGCATTCCTCTGCTCTTCCAATTCCTGTAAACCAAACACCCAAGTTGACAGAAATCCTGTGTTTACAAATGCTCTGTTTACCATGTGCATTTTCCTATCCTATTCCGGTGTTTTTCCTATCCCTGCATTTTAAGACTCATGCAAGCCAAATGAGCCCTTATAGAATTACTTCAGTTACAGGTACGTGTCGAAGGGAACTTTGTGTGGTTTGTCTTGCTCCTGCCGCGACGTCGTCCACCTCACCTGAACTGCTCCATCGATAGAAGCATCCACCAAACCAGACATCACGACTCCTGGCCGTCTTTCGCCGCCTCAGATCTCCTTCCCTGCCGCTGGCACCCACCGCAACGGCCTCACCATCATCAACTCAGCAGATGAACCTGAGGAGTACATGGGTCCACAAGAGAGGTCGCACTCTTTTGTTTCTGCTTATGTTATGCATTGCTCAAACTTACCTGCTACTTTATCGTCCTGTTCAGCTCTTGGACTCCCAAGTCAGGTCCAAATTAATGTTCAAACTTGAGTTCTAAATTAGTTGTGGGTCACATATCGAGGCAGCAATGAATAGTATGTCTGTCTAATATTTGGTTCACCTAGGGTATGCCTATGTTGTTCATCTTGTGTGGGAAACAAATAGTAAAGCAATCATCATCTGTCTTTTTATTAATTTAAAGCAATCATCAGCCTGCTATCATTATTTTTGAATCCATCCACTTGCTGTTACCATCACTCTAAATTTTTCCATGCTCTCCTTACATAATCTCACCGTATTTTTTGGTATGCATGTCAGATATTGTACACAGTCATGCTGAACATGTAGAGAAAAAGAGAAGAGTTTTGCGTGGCAATACAATGTCATGCAGACATGGCTCCATGGTGGGTTCAATGGAAAACCCTCCCCACCCCTCTCCAGATTGTAATCCAGAGGAAGATATCTGTTTTGAGGTGGATTTAGACGCCGCTGACCACTCCTATTTACCCCCCAAGGTGTTTGCTCTACCTTGGCATGATGATGTTAGTCATATCATGCATATGTTGCCTTGCAGTGCCTACTTTTGACATCATATATGTCATATGCTTAGTTTAGACATGCTCTGTAATGCCACCTGTTTAGTTTCTATATCATATATGGGAATTATGCAGTCTCATGTCTTTTAGCTAGCCATAATATATGTGAAATGTGCAATGTCATCCTGTTTAACCAGGCATCATATATTTGAAGGATATATTGCCCATCCTTTTCTTCATTACATTTCCATTTGTCGACAATGTATGTACATTAAACTACTCTTCCTGTGAATCAGCCATTTGGGTGGGAGATGAAAAAATCTAGAGTGAAAACAAGGCCGTCAGAGCAGACAATGCTACATGTCGAAGCAGATCTCTTGTTGGGTCCCGATAGCTCCTCAGAGATGGATTCAGATACAGATGACCAGTCCTATTCCCCCACCGAGGTGTATGCTCAAACTTGGCACGGTTATACTACTCATATCATGCATATGGTGTCTTGCATTGCATAGTTTAGACATCATATACACAATATTCAACACCATGTTCTTAGTTCAGACATCATATCGAATGCCCTCTGTTTAGCATATAAATCACATATGTGAATTAAATGATGCGATCCTGATTACTTAGATACCATGTAGGTGAATTATGTCATGCGATCTTGTTTAGTTATTCATCATATCATTGAATTATGTTATGCTATGCTATCTAGTTTGGATAGACATCATATATGTGAAATTATGTCATGCTATCTGTTTTAATTAAACAATATACATGTCAACTATTTCATGCCTTTTTCCACACTATCTATTGCATCTGTCTCTCATAGAATGTCTGTACATTCAACTATGTTTCCTGTTTATCAGCCATTTGAATTGGAGCGGGTGATGCCAGTATCCAGCGGACTAAAAACACGGTCTTCAAATAAAACATTGCTACCTCTTGGTGGAGATAGCACCCCGGTTGTACATGCACAAGAACCAGCCCTACCACACATAACCCAAACTCTTGCATATTGTACCCCTACTGCGATGGACAGAGAACCAGCTTCACCCAATCTAACCCCAACCCCAGCAGATAGTAACCCAGTTCCTGTTGAAACAGCACCATCTCCACCATAGAGCTCCCAAGCAAGAGCAGTTAGTAAGGCAGCTCCAGTGCCCAAAGGGCCAGTACTACCACGGCGAACCCCAACTCCACCAGTTAGTACGCCTATTCCTATGGAGGAAGCACAACCAGCTAGTCGTAGTTTAGCCGCTATCACATTTGATGTTGTTAAATCGTATGTGCATATCTTCCCATCTTGGAAATATTATACTGAAGATGAAGGAAAATGCCAGTTGCAGGTGTTTGTCCAGGAGTTATGTGTAAGTAATATTATTCATGGCAATTACTTTGCTTTGTCCCATACATCCTACCTCCATGATGGTTATAATACAACAAATTTTCCCATTTTTCTCTATAGAGAAGGACCGATTTGGAAACTCAGGATGAGGTAACCTGTGCTAATACCTCTGCTATCTTCAAGAATGCTTGGTGGCAGTATCAGGATTACCTGAAGAAAACATACTTCACCGGCAAAGAAACTCATCAAATTCCCTTGCGTTCTCCTGAGACACATTTACTGGACGATGACTGGGAACGCCATGTTCTGTACTGGTCCCGAACCAAGAATGTGGTAAGGTCTATGAGTTCATTTTCTATTTTTAAGTATTATATTCTTGTGTCTTACTCTACTCTGTTCATGTAGAACAAGTGCCTAAACCTGAAGAACAACTGTTCTAATTTAAGATTCCATTGCTATCATAGTTTAAAAAAGCGCTAGGCATTAATTTTGCATTTTGCCACCGCCTTGCGCTTTACTGACCAAAGCGCATGCTTATGCGCAGTTATGCACAGATTAAGCGTAGATATGCGCAATGCATTTTGCCAACACCTAGAGCCTAGGCGCGCTGAAGTGCTCGCTTAGGCGCGCCTTTTTTAACTATGATTGCTTTGCTCTTGTATCACTGTATTTACTCATACAAACTTATTTTTAAATTGAAGGATCCAATCGAAACTCCAATGGCACAGCACGTATGTTCATGCATGTTTCTTTAACAGGTTTACTCTAATCAATAGCTCTGTTGATTTCAATTTCAATTGTGTATACAGTTGATTTTCATATCATGCACATTACTACCATCACAACAGAGCCAATAGTGTTGTTGTACATGTAGACCCATGGTACCCATCTGAAATCTTGTTGTTCCTTGTAGTTTCCCACGCTTTGTATTCTTTCACTGTTGCTTTGTCTTGAACTGATATGATTTGAACCGTGTATCTATTTTGATTTCGCAAGACAATGCAGTGACCATAGGACATAGATATATGTTTGTTTGATGCTTTTATTATGTACTAGTACTTGGCAATAGAAGACTTGGTAGTTTAATCCTGTCCACCTTACTAATGAACTGGTTCACCGAAATGAGTTTCATATACTAGTACATGCTAAACTTGTTATGTGTCTGCTTGTTTCTTCTTTTAGAATGCTGACAGAATATTGGGGAAGAGTGCCTTATTAAGCAATGATAAAGGAAGTAATGCAGATAAGGTTCAGGATAGTGACACATCCTTGTTGGTCTCCAACAAAGCTGATAAAACAGCTAAGGAAGACTATCTTGAAGATAGCGAGACAACCCCAAAGTCCTGTCTTGGTTTAGTGTTCGAGTTACTGGCCACTACCGCTTGCACAAGCTATTCAAACTCACTGTCTGAATCAGTTCGGTTTCTTGAGTCTCAACTACAAGCTGAAAGACATCGATCAGCTATGCTGCGACAAGAAGCGGAAGGACTGCGGAAGTCCCTGGAGCATTCAGATGCATACTTTCTGGTGCAACAGCAAGCGTTGAAGGATTTTAGCGCCAAACAGGACAAAGCTAATAAGCTTGCTAAGCTTATTGCCAACATGGTGGATACCCAGGATAACGTTTCTTGAGCTCTTCTGAACTTGTTTCAGTTATGCTCTTGTTTTGCTGCCGTGTTTATTTGCACTGGTGGCCAATTTTGACGGCAAGTGTATGTAATATGCTGCTTTGTTCCCTATATTTGCACTGGTGGTGAACTTTGATGCCTAGTGGATGTAATATGTGTAATAGCGGTAATAGGCTAGCATTAATTGCTTGCTTATTTATTTCCTTATTGTCTTGTTTAGTTGGTTGCTTGTAGTCACTGCAGTTCTTTTTCTGTGTTTTTCTAGTGGCCACAATAGCCTATTTTTGGTAACTAGGCCAAAATAATCATGGCAACACATGGACTGTTGTAACCATGGGCCTCCTGCAGGCCGTATGATCCATGGGCCTTCTTCCGGCTGTAGATCCATGGGCCTTCTATACGGGCCGTAGGATCCATTGGCCTTCTATATGGCCCTTAGGATTCATGGGCCTTCTATGGGCCGTAGGGTCCATGGACCTTCTATGGGCCGTACGATCCATGGGCCTTCTATGGGCCATACTATTCATGGGCCTCATACGGGCCATAGGATCCATGGGCCTTCTACGGGGCGTATCATCATTTCACCAATCATGGGTCGTACTATTCGTGGACCATAACGGGCCGTTAATAGGCCATATTTGATAACTCTATGAAAATAGCCCAACGGGTTTTTTTTACATGAAAACGGCCCAATGTATTAACGGTCCGCAAACGGGCCGACTGTAATGACGGGCTGAATTTGGCCCACAAGAAGAAAATGACAGTAACAGGCCATATGTAACCGAATGCTGCAAATGAGCCCAAGAATCAATGGGCCCTGAGAAGGCCGAAATATAACTTGGGCTGGAAACGGCCCAATGGAATAACGGGTTGTTAATGGGTATAAAGTGATACATTGTTCATTACGGGCCAGTTTCACCACGGGCCGTTAATGGGCCTAGAGTTACAAAGGGCCTCATATGGGCCAAAAGAAGTCATGGGCCACACATGGGCCGGAAGTTAAAATGGGTTGGAATCATATTGGACGGACCAGATGACGCTACTGGGCCTAATTCGGAGAGGTCGTAACGGGCCCTGGGTTAGCGGGCTGTAAATGGGCTATATGCGAACAGGCCGTTAAAGGGCTTTCCGTGGGCCGGCCCGCCACCTTTTGACCAAGTCAAATGGGCTGGCCTTTTCACAGGAATGGGCCTCTGTTGGGCCGTGTCACGTGTCGCCGTATCATAGGCGCCTTCGGTCCAATGAGTGGATGACATCTGTCCCAACGGTGAGCCGACACGTGTTTCCTCCAGCCAATGATGATTTTACACATGGAAAATCCCCATTGGTCGGGGCTGTTAACGGGTTATCGGATCCAAAACCGGACCCAATAGCTTAACGGCGTTCCGTTACGGTGGATGCCACGTGTCGGTCACCCTTGACGAAAGCACTTCTGTGACGTGCGATTTATTGTCATGGAAGTGGACACTTCCGTGATGATAATTTTGGTAATGTCATGGAACACTTCTACGACAGCACAGGTATGACTATCTTGATTCTGTCATAAAATCGTCATGGATGTACATGCATGACAAAAAACGCGACCTACTGTGACAAACACGTATCATCACGGAAGTGTATTTCCTGTCGAAAGTGGATGCCATGTGGCATATAATAGCCACTTAGTCACCCTAGAGCTTGACACCGCACTTATTGACAATGTACATCGTGGTGAGGTGGTGTGGTGCTGTGGCTTGCCTTCGCTGGTCCCGGCAGGCATGCCGGGACGATCTGGGGGAGGCTTGCTTCCAGGGATAACTTTGCCTCCGCCAGGCTCGCCTGCCCGGCAGGAGAGGTTTTTCCCAGCATCTTGCCCTCTAGCTAGTCTTGCTCTTCTTGATCTTACTTGAATCTTTCGAGGGGATTGATCCATCTTGCTTGAGTTGATCATGGTGTTGTGAACCTGTCCTCATGCCTGTGCACAGTCCGGGCAACGGACCCAGGGTATGTTGCACCGACAGTCACATGATCTTGTATTAACGAATGAGTAAAGAGACTTGTCGGTAACGAGATTGAACTAGGTATGGAGACACAGATGGTCGAATCTTGGGTAAGTAACAGATCACCGGACAAAGGGAATTGCATACAAGATTAACTAAATCCTTGACATCATGGCTCAACCGCCAAAGATATTCATGGAATATGTAGGAACCAATATGGGCATGCAGGTCCCACTATTGGTTATTGACCGGAGAGGAGCCTCGGTCATGTCTACAAGATTCTCAAACCCATAGGGTCGCACATTTAATGTTCGATAGCTCTAGGGTACTATTGGGATATTCATATGGTGAGTCCAAAAGTAGTTCAGAGTCCTAGAAGGGATCTGGGATATCATGAGTAGCTCAGAAATAGTCCAGAGGTAAAGATTTACATATGGGAAGTGATATTCAGAGAGGCAGGAAAGTTCGGGGGATTGCCGGCAGTGTACCGGGATGTCCCAAAGGGTTTCGAGGGTCACCGGAGGGGCTCACCTGCCCCGGAGGGCCACATGGACCCTTATTGGGTGCCCTAGGCCTACTTGGCCGAGGGTGGCCACACCCCACCATGTCCTTGCGACCAAGGGGGCATCCTACCACCTGGCTTGGAGGGGGCATCCGCCCCCTTGGCTTGGAAAAGGGGGGGTGCTGCCCCCTAGCTTGGAGGGGGTCATCTGCCCCCCCCCCAACCTCTATATAAAGAGGGGAGAGGCACAAGGGGCAGCCGTGCAAACAATCACAATCACACTTCGTCTACATTGCCAATTGCTTGACCAGGCGAACCAAGTGCGAGGTCTCCTTTGATTTGTATGAGTTTTGTAGCGAACCTAGGATTTTCAAAGGAAAAAAAGAATCCTATGGAGCCCTTTGGTTTGAAGAAATGGATTCCTATTCCTACGTAGGATGGGTATTGCTTGTTGCTCTAGTAACGTTCACCTACGCCATAATGGGGCCTTGCTTAGTATCACCTGGTGCAATGGTGTGTGGCAGAAAGGATAATGTTGCCGGAAAAGACACACTACGCATCCCCACCTGAAACCAAGTGAAATTGATTGGCAGGGGAACCCACTGTCTATACCAACACCGCCAACAATCACCAGCATGACCTTAGAGGAGTTGGGTTGAGGGTCTACATCGATAGCTAGACGACCCACCATCGCTTTGTTGCAAATGATCGTTCTTTGAGGTGGCATGGCCGACGTCACAAGGGAAGGATAAAAAGATAGGGTGGTCATAATAACAAAGGCAGTCCGGGTCGGAGACCATAGGAAATGACTTTCACTGGACTTCGCATGACAAAGGGAAGATGTTGTCAACATCATCAACGAAAAACTAAGCAAGCTATCGACAACATGCTTACTAAATGCTCATTGTATGTACCATGCTAGGGGTACTTGCCCTAGGAGAAAATAATTGAACAAGGGAACAACTCAACATAGTAAAGGAAAGGCCCTTCGCATAGGGAGGTAGGGTTTGTCAAGCATTACTGGTTAAGCGCTAAACAATTTAATCCGTCGAAAAGATAATCTAACATAGGTCGTTGAAAATTGTCTTTCTCACACAATAATAACTTGAAGTTAGTATGTTAAAGTACATGCTAACAAATAGGTTAAGAAACACTTGGATCATGGCTTTTCTTTCTGATCCAGTCTTCCTATCTTTCGGAACTGTTAAAACAACTGCCAGGTTAACCCGGGCCACGCACGCCTTCCTTAGTGGGACTAAGCCTACATTGCTTGACTGTAGGCTTTGTAGACCACCAAGCCTCCTTTCTTCACGCTTGGGTCATCGCCAACGTGATACTGGTGCATCATCCACCGTGTCTTATTTCGCTCATTGTCGTACAAGAAGCGTAGTGCAAAGGTCTTTTTCCAACCTATATGCCGACCACTAACCTTACACGACACTATATCAATAGGCTTGTGCCATTCCACGCCGACACCAGGGTCCGGGTCTATCATGTGGCACCTCCATGATCTAGCAATGGACGCACAATACATCTCCAATGTATCTATAATTTATGCAGTATTCATGCTATATTTACATGAGTTCTACATGGTCTTGGTGCACTTTTATATTACTAGTAAGATGCATGTGCTACGCTATGGGATAAAAATGCTTAGTTGAAAATTATTTGCTTTGTTAGAATCAAGTGACCCCGGCGTCACAAGGGGAGAACAAAAAAGTTTACTTTCTCAACATTTATCAAAGGGACTGTATATTGTTGATAGGTGCACAACCGAACATACAATTTCCAACCGGTAACTCCTTTGTCCAAGCCAAACATTTTCTCCTCCATCTTCACCTTACATGAAGACTTGTTGTTCTTCCTACTCCGGTTTTTCAATGCTTGCTTGAGTATGCAGGAAATAGGCAATCCATCAACTCATCAGGGAATTATAAATGACTCGACCAACTTTATCTCCAAGTCCAAATCAATCTTTGTCTTTGGTTCCTCTTTGCTTAACACATGGGACCATTCTCCACTAAAAAAAGGTGACACATTAAGCATCTCACTTTTACCTAACTTAATATCAATAATGGAAGAACAAAAATTCGACAATATCAATATTGGTCCCGTGAATATTTGCAATGGAAGTACGCAGACTACTAACACATCCTTCGGCTCGAGTCAGATGGGCTCAACCTATTAGCACGTTGTCTCGCTCCTCCAGCCACCCATGTCGTGCATCATTATTTGATCATCTCTCCTTGTCTATGAGCATTATATGATGCAACATGCCACCCATGGGTAAAATATAATGCCAATGGTAAATCACGCATCTAAAATTTGATGTTGTACATTCCAGGCCACTTTCCATGATTTGAAAAAATATATGATAAGTACCTTAAAGCATAGCAATCTACAAGACTACAAGTGTCATACCCCAATACTAAATATTTCTAAAATAGTTTGCTAAGTACATTGTAGTCCCACAAACATATGCAATCAACTGGCCAAGAGAACTCACATGAAAAAAGAACATGTGATTCAAAACTTGCAAACATAAGAGAGTACATTTAATTAGCATTGCCCTATAATCCTTATGTTCACATATATAAGATGTTTTGGCTATTTCAATATGGACTACATATAGACTAAAATGAATGAATAAATACACTAAAACATGTCTATATACATCCAATTCACACAAAAAGTTAGAACATATTATATTTGTGAATGGAGGGAGTAGAAAGCAACATAAATGTCTATAATCTGAAGTTCATTAATTCATACAATGTAAATATCTGACGTGGGCAAGAACCTATCAACATCACATGTTTTTCTTAAACCAGAGTTGTTGATTTCACTCATAGACGAATAAATATTGTACAAAACATAGGAGCAGAAGAGAAAACATAGACCGATTGGAGCCAGTAAGCTAGACTACTAGTGCAAAATAATGTGTTGTGCAGCAGCCTCCTTCCAACATTGGCTCCTGTCAATGGCAAGTGTCGCAATTGATAACTCTAAATTTTGGAAAAAAGTTGCCACTGTTTTTTAGCCTGAAAAAGTTGCCATTCTGCTCATAACAGATCAATCAAATGACCTACACGTCTGGTGATCTCCTATACATTCTATCGTGTCCAACCTTGAAACAAATATTGCGACAATATTTCTTTTTTATGTGGAGTGTAGAAAGAAAAACAAGCTACTATCTCACCTATCATCCAACGATTCAACAATGCTCATTTCGTGTCGGCATATTAGGCACATCATAACTTAAATGTGATGATAAAGGGTAGAGGTTAACATATCCAAATAACATACATATAGCTTGGGCAAACACTTATATATGGTTCCAGGAAAAAAGAGAATTAAGTAGAAGTACTTTGCTAAATATAGAAAGTTTGTTTATGAGCTCGAGCTCCGATGTAACTGATAGCACATTGAGATCGATGCTTGTTTTTGTATTTCTCACTGTATGCATTTTAGGTATCTTCAGCATACTGGAACATGACCCCTCCAGCAGTCCAGGTACCCGACCTAGCTCTAGAACTTGCTCCGCTACCCAATGGTGAATCCTCCCAACGCATTACAGCAGTACATGCATGGCGCATCCAGCAGTCGGCTGACTCCTCCAAAGTACTGGCTACTGTTGGCTTGTTCGTAGCATGCGCTGACTTGATGGACACCATCTTAGGGCTCGTTGTAGTACTGCTTAGATAGTCACATGCTCTGAAACGCCATTTCTGCTAAATATGCACTTGAAACACAAATCTACACACAACAACACCATAAAGAGAAGAAAATTTCCAGACATGACTCACACAACTAATTCCACTTACTTATTTAAGTACCTTAGGCATCTACTGGGCCATATCATTTGTCAAGCGCAGTAAACTGCATACATACACACTGACCTATAATATAAGTAATCAATGAAAAAACTGTTGGACATTGTACAGAATCACAAAATGACCAGTAACTTCAATTTTGATGTCAACTTCAGCAATAAAAGTGACATCGTCATCTACTATATATGTCAAAATCATTGGTAAATTTTGAGGTACTAAAATACTTTTCTAACCCAAAATTAAGGCATGGATGATATCAAAGTCAATTCCTCTAGCAATCACCATGGCTTGTTTTGTTATTATTTTCTTGCAACTTTTGTGATTCCTTTCTAATAACTAAAATTATCATTCCACAGAAAGAGTCCGGAAAAGAAATTGAGACCCGACATGGCTGCATCACACAATGTTGTGGATAAAATTGCTAATGTTGCAGAAAAATGATACCTTGGATAGAGAACATTCTCCATTTGTTACATTTGTTATATATATACAATTGCACAAGCAAGGAATGCCACACAAAGATGAAGCAACAGTTTATGAGAAGTAGGTACTCCATACCTTAGTCCTTGATAAACAGATTAGATGCCAAACGACAATGAATCCCACATCCTCACTCCTCGTTCGATCTGAAGAGATTGGCGTGAACAACATGTGGTTTATTGGGGTGTTGTTTGAGCAGCAGAGTGTAAGTGCATCTAGTTCCACCCCTAGTTGGTTTCGGAGTATTGACGACAAACGTGGTTGAGGGACTAATGTGTTTGTTAGAATTGCAAAATAATACAGGTAGAAGTCCCTCATTGATTTGGTTTACCTACCAGAGATGACCCCTAAAAATGTATGAAGACATTGAAGACAATGGTGGTTCATGAAGATATTCACGTTGAAGATAATGACGTGTGAAGATATTCACTTGAAGTCTATGGAGTGCAAAGACATAGTTTATTTCATAGTTTCATTTTCTTCTTTCTTGAGTCATAGGAACCATCGAACTGTTAAGTGGGGTCCAGGTGAACAAAGTCAAAAGACTGATGTGATGCTCAACCAAAATCCTATGTGTTCGAGTGAAGAAAATGTGAGTAAAGCTTATCTGGAGTTGGATTAGTCAGCTTTGCTTGTAGCCGAAGTCAAGCTGTCGCGTGCATTTGAAATTCGACCATCTGACACATGTTGGTTCCTTAGTGACCCAGGGTCATTTCGGACATATCATGCCAGGTTGCCTCCTAGCTATAAATAGCCCACCCCCTCCACCATAATTCGGTGGCTGCCCAGAGTTGGTGCACGACTTTGTCATTTGAGAGCAACCCACCTCCGAAGCCTTTGAGAGAGAAACCTTGTGAGGACAAAGCCCAAAACACCCAGAGCCAAAAGTGTTAGGCATCACTAAAGTCTTTCTGTCCGCGTGATCTGAAGACTTATTACACTTGAAGACTGTGTATCTTCCAGTCGGTTAGGCATCACATTCTAAGGATCCAAGAGTCATTGTGGATTGCCAGTGAATGAAGTCTATGAAGGTTTGGAAGTCTACCATGAAGACTTACCAGAGTGATTGGGCGAGGACTAAATGTCCTTAGCTCAAGAGGAATAAGGTGAAGACGCGGTCTTCTCAATTCAATCCCAGCCTCCCAAACCCGATGTACAGTTGTCATAGCAACTAGAACTGGTCTACCAAATCCTTGTTTTCACCACAACTGGTTCTATCCCTTCACTCTTTACCTTATCTTTAGCTTCGTGAACTCATTGCTTTCTTGACCTGTTTGACTTGATTGTGTGAAGACACTCTCCCAGATTTCTCGTTTGGCTTCGTTCTGTCTTCCTATTCTGATCCACTCTACCTACATTGTCGGTGGGAAACGACACCTATGGGATCACAAGAATCCCTACCACGGTTGCAGGGGGCGCGGGGTGGTGAGAAGAGCGGGATCAGCAGTCAGTACAAACACACGGGTCGTTTACCCAGGTTCGGGCCGCAAGGATGCGTAATACCCTAGTCCTGCTTCGATGTGTATATCAGTGTTCTTGGAGTTCTTGAGCTAGCTACCACGGGCGTAACTTGTCCCAGCGTCTGAATCCTTCTCCTGGATGCCTTGGGCCTCCTTTTATAGGCAAGGAGATCGCCACAGTGGCACACAGGAGGTAGCATTGGGGTAGTGTGGTTAAGCCTATCGCTAGCTATTACGGGACAAGACGCATTTAAGCGCCTCTGACGTGTCCCCTCCACTTTATCGCCGCCTCGCCCTGCATTGACACGCGCTTGGGCCAGCAAGGCGGTCGGTGCCATGTAGGATGGCTGGCTGCTGAGGTGGCGTGGTGGTAGGGCCTTCACGAAGATTTGCATGCCACCACATAGGCATGTGCTGAGTTGGCCGAGGAGCCTCACGTCGACACGCAGGCACCTACCCAGCTGGTGGGCTGGCAGATGTATTGGAACGGCTGTAGAAACTTGGCGGGTGTGGGCCTGGCTGTGTCCTCGCAGATGTCCTCGGCAAGGGCCTTGCTGGGGCCCCGGCAAGGGTCTTGCCGTGGCCTTGCGGTCGTCCCCGACAAGGGTCTTGCCGGGGGTCTTGTGGATTTCCTTGGCAAGGATCTCACTGAGGTTCGTCGTCTTCTAATCCTCTTCTGATTCGAAGTGTTTCTTGTCTTCACAAAGATCTACATGCCATCACGGAGGCGCCTCCCGAGCCCCGATCCCAACGTGGTTGGTGGCGCTGGAGAAACTGGGGCCCAAGGGTGGCGTGCTTCGCTGGCATCGGGTGAGCTGCCCCGGCAAGATCCTTGCCGGGGCCGTGTGGGTCGCCCCGGCAAGGGTCTTGCCGGGGGAAACTGAGGGAGTTCTGGATTAGGGGGTCCTTGGACAGCCGGACTATATGCTTATGCCGGACTGTTGGACTATGAAGATACAAGATTGAAGACTTCGTCCCGTGTCCGGGTGGGACTCTCCTTTGCGTGGAAGGCTAGCTTGGCAATTCGGATATGTAGATCCCCTTTTCTGTAACCGACTCTGTGTAACCCTAGCCCCCTCCGGTGTCTATATAAACTGGAGGGTTTAGTCCGTAGGACAAGAACAATCATAATTATAGGCTAGCTCCTAGGGTTTAGCCTCTACGATCTCGTGGTAGATCAACTCTTGTAATACTCATATCATCAAGATCAATCAAGCAGGAAGTAGGGTATTGCCTCCATAGAGAGGGCCCGAACCTGGGTAAACATCATGTCCCCTACCTCCTGTTACCATTAGCCTTAGACGCACAGTTCGGGAGCCCCTACCCGAGATCTGCCGGTTTTGATACCGACATTGGTGCTTTCATTGAGAGTTCCACTGTGTCGTCACCGTAAGGCTTGATGGCTCCTTCGATCATCTATAACGACGCGGTCGAGGGTGAGGTTTTCCTCCCCGGACAGATCTTCGTATTCGGCGGCTTCGCACTACGGGCCAACTCGCTTGGCCATCTGGAGCAGATCGATAGCTATGCCCCTAGCCATCAGGTCAGGTTTGGAAGCTTGAACTACACAGTCGACATCCGTGGAGACTTGATCTTCGACGGATTCAAGCCCATGACAGGTGCATCCTACAGACACGATGAGCATGACCTAGATCTGCCATCGGATGGTGTTCAAGAGATCTCACCTGCAGCTGCCCTGGCTTTAGATCCACTCCAGATCGCGCCATCTGAGGACGGGAGGATGGACCCTGCCACGGAAGCCGTATACTAAATGGTGATAGAGCCAAACACAGATTTCACTTCCAATGAGGTATGCGTCATCGAACCCTCGGACTCGTCTCCGGCCATAGGCTCGGAACCACGCGTATCCGCGCCCATCGGATCTAACTGGGCACCGACTTTGGAGTTTAGCTCCACAAACATCTTTCAGCACTCACCCTTGGGCGATGTGCTAAACTCGTTAAAATCTCTCTCCTTGTCAGGAGACTCTTGACCGAACTATGTCCGGCTTGAGTGGGAAGCGGACAACGAAGGAATTCGTTACCCACCCACCACCCACTTTATAGCCACTATCGATGACTTAATCGACATGCTTGATTTCGACTCCGAAGACATCGATGGTATGGACGACGATGACGGAAAAGAACAGGAACCACCGCCCACAGGGGGCTAGACAACCACTCCATCATATGACATATATATGGTGGACACACCCAAAGAAAACAATGGCGAGGATCAAAAGGATGCAACGGAGGGTAATCCTCTTGAGAAGCAGCCTTAGCACCGACGTCAGCGGCACCGCTCTAAACCATGCCAGGGTAGAAACAGCGATACCGTCACAAGAGATAATAGCACTCCGGATGATGCCGAAGACGAAAACAATCCCGCCCAGCCAAGCTTCGAATAGGCTGGACGGGAGGACGAGCAAGCTAGCCCCGATGAACAGGCCATGAATGAAGACTCGGAGGATGACAATTACATGCCTCTCTCCGAAGACAAGGTGAGCCTCGGCAACGAAGAATTTACCATGCCTGAGGATCCCGTCGAGAAGGAGCGCTTCAAGCGCCGGCTTATAGCCACTGCAAAGAGCCTGAAGAAAAAACAGCAGCAGCTTCAAGCTGATCAAATCTGCTCACTGATAGATGGACTGAGGTCCTGGTGGCCGAGGAATACAGACTTGAGCGCCCAACCAAAAGTTACCCGAAGCGCAGGTTGTTACCTCAATTTGAGGATGAGGCACTAGAGCCTATACTACTAGCGCAGGATGCGGCCGACCGACCACCTCGTGGCTGAGACAAAGCGGCGTATCAGTCCGAACACCAGCCCGCACCCCATCGCCGAACAAATAGAAGCACGAAGGCCCGAGGCTACACTCACGACCTGCGAGACGAATTGGAAAACAAAGAAGGACAGTCAAGATCGATCTACGGATCATGGGGGGCGCGCCCCAATGTGTGACGATGACCGCCATGCTGGATATACTAAATACAAATCCGTCCGGGCCGAATACAGCAGATCAGATTCATCTGAACTACATCGCGACGTAGCCCAGCATAGAGGCGCCGCACACCCCTTATGATTCACCGACGAAGTAATGGAGCATGAATTCCCAGAAGGATTTAAACCCGTGAACATCGAACCATATGATGGGACAACAGACCCCGCGGTATGGATTAAAGATTTCCTTCTCCACATTCACATGGCCCGCGGTGATGATCTCCACGCCATCAAGTACCTCCCACTAAAAATCAAGGGACCAACTCGGCACTGGCTGAATAGTCTATGGGGAAACTCCATTGGCAGTTGGGAGAACCTGGAAGACGCATTCCTTGACAACTTTCAGGGCACTTATGTGCGACCACCAGACGCTGATGACTTAAGTCACATAACCCAATAGCCCGGAGAGTCAGCAAGGAAATTCTGGACTTGGTTCTTAACTAAAAAGAACCAAATCATCGACTGTCTGGATGCCGAAGCCCTAGCGGCCTTTAAGGATAACATCCGTGACAAGTGGCTTGCCCGGCACCTCGGCTAAGAGAAGCCGAAATCCATGGCAGCCCTCATGACACTCATGACCCGCTTTTGTGCGGGCAAGGACAGCTGGCTAGCCCATAGCAACAGCACCACAAGCAAGCCTGGAACTTCTGCATCCAATGATAACAACGGAAAGCCCCGACGCAGCAAACACAAGCGTCGAAATAATGGCGACAACACCGAATACACGACCGTCAATGCCGGATTCAGTGGCTCCAAGACCGGTCAACAGAAAAAGCCATTTAAAAGAAACAATTCGGGCCCGTCCAGTCTGGACCGCATACTCGATCGTCCATGTCAACTCCATGGCACCCCCGATAAACTAGCCAACCACACCAACATATAATGTTGGGTATTTAAACAGGCCGGCAAATTAAATGCCGAAAATAAGGAACAGGGGTCGCATATTGATGACGACGAGGAGCCCCGGCCATCAAACACAGGGGGACAGAAGAAATTTCCCCCCAAGTCAAGGTAAATATGATATACGCCACCCATATTCCCAAGCGGGAGCGGAAGCACGCACTAAGGGACGTCTACGCGATGGAGCCAGTCGCCCCGAAGTTCAACCCATGGTCTTCCTGTCCGATCAACTTTGATTGCAGGGACCATCCAACCAGTATTCGTCATGGCGGCTCAACAGCACTGGTCCTTGACCCTATTATTGATGGATTCCATCTTACACGAGTCCTCATGGACGGTGGCAGCAACCTGAACCTGCTTTATCAGGATACAGTGCGCAAAATGGGCATCGATCCTCCAAGGATCAAACCCACCAAAACCTCCTTCAAAGGTGTCATACCAGGTGTAGAGGCCTGTTGTACAGGCTCAATCACACTGGAAGTGGTCTTCGAATCCCCGGACAACTTCTGAAGCAAGGACTTAATCTTCGATATAATCCCCTTCCGCAGTGGTTATTATGCACTGCTAGGACGAACCGCATTTGCTCGATTCAATGCGGTGCCACACTATGCCTACCTCAAGCTCAAGATGCCCGGACCCCGCAGTGTTATAACAGTCAATGGAAATACAGAGCGCTCCCTTCGTACAGAGGAGCACAGTGCAGCTCTTGCAACAGAAGTACAGAGCAGCCTCCTTAGGCAGACCCTCCATTCGGCAATAAAGCCCCCGAACACGGTCAAGCGAGTTCAAACTACTCTGCAACAGGATCGTCCGGCCCGTCCAGAGCTTGCATAGCAATTCGGCCTCCGTCCTAGTCCCGGTCAAGCGGTGAAATTCGTGCCGCGCGTACATAATTATGCACTTAAAATACCATGGACATAGACGGAGGCACAACTAGACCGCGGTCCACAATGCGGCCCAACCGCCCCGGGATCTGCATACCTTCACCTTTTTTTTCTTCTTTCAGGATCTTCTCTTCTCGAGGCTCTTCCGATAACCTGTCATGGGACGGATACACCAAGGAAGCAAGGAGTTTTGACGCACAAGGGAATCCCCAGGTGGTCTCTGCTAACGATTGCTATACCTGTTTTACATACCCACACGCGGCTCGCTCTTGGTTAGGGCATGTCAAATAGCCCTATTTCCTTATCGCGCTACTTGTATACATATGCCTTGGCGCATTACTTAAATAACAATGGAAAATAATTTGCAGCGTCAGCTTAATACTTCATTTTTTTCATTGACTGTTTTGTTTATTACAAATCGCACCCGTACATTCTGGTACGTTCAGTTTGCCAAGGGCTTCAGTGTACCCCATAACACGGCGAGAAAGTCTGAACACTTTCATTAGTGTGGCACCCCAAACTTATAGCATTATATGCATCAGCTCCGAATCATGTCTTGGGTCAATAGTTGGGTTGCCCGGCTCCTATGCTTGCTACCCTATGTTCTGCTATATTGGCTAGGGTAGTAAAGGGAGAACTACTGCGATTGAGTCCTGGTTCTTCTGGACGAGCACCTCAGTAGAGAAAGCCGAAAACTGACTGTCATGATGCGGCGAGAGTTGGTCGTTGTTCGAGAGGTTTCAAATCCTTAAAGATTTTTTTGCTTTATGCGGGGAATCGGACTTTGTCCGATTTAGGCGTGTATAGCGCCCCAAGTTCGGCCTTCCAAATACAAGGTGCTATGCTAAAATTTAAAATTATAGAACTCCTATGGCTAAGTGAGGATGATAAAGCCGTATAGTCCGATTGCCTTGTTCGTTGCGCTAAACACCTCCTTAAAGGACCAAAAAACATGGATAAAGAGTGTTTAGATTCATCCCGAACACCCATGTACTAGTTACATGGGGGCGGAAGCCGACGACTAGCCAACCCACAGATTTTATAAACGGCCGCACAGGAGGTAAAATTTTAAATCAATAAGCATTATGTTGCGCAAATGAACTTGTTTCATATTATAGGATAAAATGAATGCATTCATTCAAAGATTACATCCTTTGAACATTGCTCCACCACAAGGCGGGATGCCTTCAGGACACTACCATAATATTGTTTGGGTCGGCGGTGCTCCTTGCCCTTCGGTGGCCCCTCGGTCATCAGCGCCGTGGCGTCCATCTTCTCCCAATGCACCTTCGCACGGGTAAAGGCCATCCGCGCACCTTCAATGCAAATCGACCGTTTTATGACTTCAAGTCGTGGGCAGGCACTAACAAGCCACTTCACGAGTCTGAAGTAGCTGCTGGGCATAGGCTCGGTAGGCCATAGTCGGACTATAAGGTCCTTCATGGCCAGTTCGGCTGCCTTGTGCAGCTCAACCAGTTGCTTCAGCTGGTCGCTCAAGAGCATCGGATGTTCTGTCCCAAGATATTGAGACCAGAACAACTTATCCGTTGAGCTCCCTTCTTTGGCTCAGTAGAACTCCGCGGCATCTGATATGCTGCGCGGAATATCCGCAAACGCTCCTGGAGAACTCCAAATTCGGGTAAGTAAAAAGACTGTCTCCTTCACATGCTTGCTTTGCATAACAAATGCCTTACCCGCTGCAATCTTGTTGGCTGCCTGGATCTCTTGGAGGGCCTGCTGGGCTACAGCTTTGGCGTCTTGTGCGCTCTGGAGGGCCTGCTGGGATACGGCTTTGGAGCCTTGTGCGCTCTGGAGGGCCTTGGCAAGCTCGGACTCTTGAGTCTTAGAGTCACGCTCCAAGGACTCGTACTTCTGGACGAAATCCTGGAGCTCTTGCTGGACCTCGCTAACCTGGGCCTCTTGCTTCTTGCACGCGGCGCGTTCCTTGGCCACTTTGTCTTCGGCCTCAGCCAGCGCCTTCTTAAGGGCTGCCACTTCGGTCGTGGCCCCTATAAAAGTTCATGACGATTTTATCAGTAGAACTCATTTATCCTTCATAAGTATACAGGCAGGGTATTGCGTACCTTGACTTTCCTCCAGCTACCTCTTCACGAGGACGAGACCTCCGTATTACGAGCGGCAGCGGCAAGTAGCGATGCCTGCTTATTTACATAGACATCTTATGTTAGACTCCTGCGAATATTATTTGATCCTCTGTTCGGCTTTTCTTTCCGAACACCAAACAGAGCATTAGGGGCTACTGTCTACACTGTGATATTCTATCACAATATTATTTCTTACCTCAAAGCCTGTTAGAAGGCTAGCGCAGGCTTCGGTCACTCTGCTTTTTGCGGACCGGACCTTCTCAATCACCGTACTCATAAGAGTATGGTGTTCTTCATTAATGGAAGTGCCGCGAAGTGTTTCCAGCAAATTGTCCGGTACCTCTAGATGGATAGAGGTCATCAGTATAGGCAGCTCGCCCTCCTTAGGGAGAAGCTGCCTGCCTGAATCCGGCACCACTTGGGTTTCCGGGGCCGTATTCGGCTGGGGGCCAAATTGGCTACGGCCCCCATTATCAGAGTCCGGGGGGTCTTTCCCCCCATGTGTTCAGCAACTGGGGTTTCGCCAGGAGGCGACTCCGGAACTGCCTCCCCTTGGCCTGGTATCCTTGGAGACAACACCTTGGTGTCGTCCGCGGCCTTGGGGGAGGAGGTTGTCGGGAGAGATTCGATGTTCATCGCCGACGGGTCCAGCGATCCCTCCGAAGAGGAGGATATCTCAATGCTGGATTTGGCCGGGCTGCAGGTGCACATCTGGCGTGTTCAGAAGCGATAAAGCAAAAGTACTGGGAATACTATAGTGTCCAGATACTTACTACTTAGCCAGGGGCTTGACCCTATGTTCCCACTCCTCGCCGCTGTTGGTGGCTGCGGTGGAATGGTCCGGAAGGAAGGTTTTTTCCTTCTTGGACACCTCGGCCCCCCCATGTGTAGCAGCCTTACTCTTCTTCCTCCCCTCAGTAGGGGGGGGGGGTGGATTTCCTCCTCCTCCTCGTCGTCTTCAGTGGAGAAGTGCGTCTTGGTGTCTTCGGACCTCATGTCCGGCGCAACCTTGCGCCGGAGACCCTCTCTGGTCCCCGTGGCCGTCTTCTTGGCCTTCTTCTCCGACACCTCATAGGGAGCCGGAAACAACATCTTCGTTAGAAGAGGCGATTCTGGATCTTCAGGGAGCGGAGCCGGACAGTTAATCTGTTCCGCTATCGCTACCCAGGCCTGTATGATTGGCATGGAGGCTTAGATTCCTCCCGCAAATGTGCCGATGAAAATCATATCTTGCAAATACAAAAACTTACCAGATTGGCTCGGTGTTTTGCGTTGAGCCCACGATCTTCGGTTATGGGCGGTGGTACGTCATTGGCCTTGAAAAGCACCTTCCAGATGTCTTCATGTGTCGTGCCGAAAAGCTCTCGTAGTGTCTGGTGTTTGGCCGGGTCGAACTCCCACGGATTGCAGATCCGGCTCTAACATGGAAGAATCCGGCAGAGGAGCATAACTTGGACCATGTTGATGAGCTTGATTTTCTTGCTTATCATATTTTGGACGCATTTCTGGAGTTCGGTCAGTTCTTCCGCTGAGCCCCAGGCTACGCCCTTCTCTTTCCAATAGGAGAGCCGCATGGGGACACCAGATCGAAATTCGGGGGTCGCCACCCAGTTGGCGTCGCGTGGCTCGGTGATGTAGAACCACCCCGATTGCCACCCCTTCATAGTCTCCACAAAGGAGCCTTCAGGCTAGGAGACATTGGGCATCTTGCCCACATGGCGCCTCCGCACTTCACTTGTTGGCCACTCACCACCTTTGTCTTCACATTGAAGGTCTTCAACCATAGGCCGAAGTGGGGTGGGATGCGGAGGAAGGCCTCGCACACGACGATAAATGCCGAGATGTTGAGGATGAAGTTGGGGGACAAATCATGGAAGTCCAGCCCGTAGTAGAACATTAGTCCGCGGACAAACTGGTGGTGGGGGAATCCCAGCCCGCGGACGAAGTGGGAGAGGAATGCTACCCTTTCCTGGGGTTTCGGGGTAGGGATGATCTACCTTTCGGCCGAAAGCCGATGCGTGACGTCTTTGCACAAGTATCCGGCCTCCCGAAGCTTCTTGATGTACTCCTTCTTGATGGAGGAGGCCATCCACTTGCCTCCCGCTCCTGACATGTTCGGATTGTTTTTGCGGACAAGGTGAAAGCTTGGGTGTTGGAGCTCGAGAATGGATGAGCAGAGGAGGAATAAAGCGTGGGTGAAAAAAGGGGAATCCTTATCTCTTTTTAAAGGCGACAGTCATGTGCCTCCCCACTTGCCCTAGAAATTCGCTTATTCCCCAAGCGCCGTGCTAATGGCACGGATGGGTTACCCACGCCCGTATTGATGAGAATCCCGTGATAAGGGGACACGATCTCTGCCTCGACAAGAAGTGCCAATAAAACCGCCTCGCAAGATGTGCAGTAGCAGGTTGAGAAAACGGTTCGAATAATGACCGGGCCACGGTGTGATGTCACGCTATGGAAAAGTTGTCAGCAGATTAGACTCGTGGAATATTGTGCTCTCTACAGTGGTATGTGGAATTTGTTTTACAGAGCAGGACACGATTCTCGTGTTCAAGATCTACTTTGGATTATTCGGAGAAGGAACCCGCCTTGCAATGCCAAAGACAATCTGCGCGCCGGATTCATCGTCATTGAAGCCTGGTTCAGGGGCTACTGACGGAGTCCTAGATTAGGGGGTCCTCGGACAGCCGGACTATATGCTTTGCCGGACTGTTGGACTATGAAGATACAAGATTGAAGACTTCGTCCCATGTCTGGGTGGGACTCTCCTTTGCGTGGAAGGCAAGCTTGGCAATTTGGATATGTAGATCTCCTTCTCTGCAAATGACTCTATGTAACCCTAGCCCCCTCCGGTTTCTATATAAACTAGAGGGTTTAGTCCGTAGGACAAGAACAATCATAACTATAGGCTAGGTCCTAGGGTTTAGCCTCTATGATCTCGTGGTAGATCAACTCTTGTAATACTCATATCATCAAGATCAATCAAGTAGGAAGTAGGGTATTACCTCCATAGAGAGGGCCCGAACCTGGGTAAACATCGTGTCCCCCGCCTCCTGTTTCCATTAGCCTTAGACGCACAGTTCGGGACCCCCTACCCGAGATCCGCCGGTTTTGACACCGGCAGAAACCACCTCGCCTTGTTGCTCTTTATGCCTCTGTCTTGGCGTTGCTTTGGCTGTCTTGCGCCTTTGACTTCCTGTCCCTGCCCTGCTTAGGTGTGGTCGTGGGCGTGGCTCTAACTACCCGTGCACAAATAACAGGTACAAAGGAGCACCCCTACTTTAGTACACCGACAGGAGCCCCCGGTCCTAGGCCACACATAAGCGCGACACGTTGTTGGGCCAGGACCAGAATAGTGCACGGGCAGGCGAGGCGGTTTTTTACCACGGTAACTTTTCGTCCGCCGCGCTTCCCCACGACCCACGTTGAATGCGCGACGTGAGGGTCGCGCGTGATGTGGGGGCATGCGTGAGGCGGTCATTGAAGGCATGTGTCACGTCGTAATATATGAGAAAAGAGGCGGCCCGTGTCTTCCCCATAAAAAGGAATAACCGTGGGCGCGCGGCTCATTTACCCTTTGTGCTTTCCCCAATCTCGCCATCGCCCGTTCTCATCATCTTCTTCTTCAAGCTCTTGCTCGCCGCTGCTGCGCCCCCCCCCACTGCCCCCAACTCCTTGCCCTCTTCCCAGTCGCCATGGCGCCCAAATATGGCAAGGGCAAGGGCGCGGCCAAGGACACGAGGGAGAAGGAGAAGCCGGAGAGCGAGGTGGCGATGCGGCGGGTGCAGGCCGCCTATTTACTCCCGTCGACTGTCGACGTCTTCGAGCTCAGGGACTACTTCAAGCCTTTGTGTGGGGCGGTGACGCCGGCGCACCTTGCCACGCGCGCCCTCCCTGCGGACTTCAACAAGAGTGGCCAAAATTGGTACCCATTCTTTGTTGACTTCTTCTACGGTGGCTCTGCCCCCCTTTTTCCGATTTCTTCAATGATATCATGCGCACTTTTGGCCTCGACTTGCTGGACCTCACGCCGAATACCGTGGTGTACCTGGCGTGCTTTGCACATCTCTGTGAGGGCTTCATCGGGGTGGTGCCCACCATGGCGCTCTTCCGCCATTACTTCTACCCCCCGCGTCCAGCCTGGGGGTGCCCTTTCTGGAACTGTCACCTGGATCCCGAGGAGCCAGGAGAAAGGCTCGTACCCAGAGGGCGCCACAAAGGAGAGATGAGGGGAGTGGCGGGGCTGGTGGTGCTGGATTGTGGAGGAGAACCCACCAGAGTTCTGCCGGGGTGTTTGTCGGGAGCCGCTGCTCCGCGGCACGGACTGGAGCGACCTTGACCCCAACGACAAGAAGTTCTCGATCGCCACCACCAGGATCCGCTGTCTCACCGAGGCCGGGCTCACCCTCAAGATGATTGCGGCAGATTTCATACACCGTCGAATCACTCAGCTGCACAAGAAAGGGAGGCCGGCCTGGGATTTCAGGAACGCAGCCGACATCATGAGGCTTCGCACCGGCCTGCAGAATAATCTCACAGTGCTGGGGCACTCCTGGTATTGCCGGAGGCTCTTCCAGCTTGATGTGTACGCCGACGGCAAGGTGGAGAGGACCGTCAAGGCCGCGAAGTCCGGCAAGGTCGTCAAGGGGCCCTTGTTCGTGCTACCGCCGGGGGTGGTCCCGTTGAGCAACAACTCCCGGCAGGCCGAAATCCTTGCCATGATGCCGGTCTTCAACATGCACGGTCTCGACCCGGCCTAGGTTGAGCCCCCCGGCGCGCGGGGTGGAAGATTTCTTCACCAACTTGGTTGAAGAACTTGACCACGACGAGTCACTGCTCATCCAGGACACCACCCAGGAGGAGCTGAACTACATCGCTGCCAGGGCGATGGAGGCGGAGCTCGCCAGGCATGCCGGCGACGCCGGAGGCATGGAGAACAAGGCCGCCGTGGCCACAGAGGAGGAGGAGCTTGCCGAGTGGTACTGATCTTGCCGTGGCTGCAGGAGGAGGGCAGCAGCAGGAGGAGCCACCAAGGGCCACCCCCACCACGCCACCCCCGTCGACCGCACCGCCCCGAGGGGCGTCCCCGGCAAGGACACCAGACATCAAGGCCACGTGCATGGAGGAGGAGGAGGTAAACTTGGGCGCCGGTGGCTCCGTCCCGGCAACGGACGTTGGCGGGGATGGGACCGCTTTTTCTCATCCCGGCACGGGTGAGTCATCCGATTTCTCTTATTCTTCTTTCTTCTATTCTGAATTTTGGTTTTGGCCCTGGCTCATTTCCTCCTTCGGCATCCAGCCCCCCTCCCCCCCCCCCGGCGGACCAGGAGGACACTGACACCATCATCAAGGAGGTCGCCGCGGACGCCGTGGCTGAGGCCAACAAGGTCGCCGCCAAAGAGGCCGCCGAGACCTCGGCCGAGGATGCCGCCAAGGGGCTTGACGGAGAGACCGGCGAGGGTGCCGCCAAGGAGGAGGCCGGCAAGGCCGCTGCCGAGGATGAGGTGGTTGACGTCCAACCCTCCTTGTCCGTTTCCTCCGGCTCAGGCAAATACCTGAAGATGACCGACGACTTGTTTGTCCACCTCCCAGGGACGGCAAGCACCAGGGTGCCAGCCGAGGGGGAGGTGTGCGATGATGAAGTGCTCACCGCCGCCAGGCTCGAGGTCGTCGAAGAGCCGAGTGCTGGTGGCGGTGGCACCCAGGAGGAGCAGCTTCTCCGGGCCATGGGTACCAGCTTCTGGAAGCTGCAGGCGCTCCACCGCACTCACCTGGACAAGGCGAAGTCCAGGGAGGTGGTGACGGGCTAGGCGGAGGCGGACGTCGAGAAGCGCGTTGCCAAGGCACAGGCCTGGTTCCACCAAGCCCACGAGGAGCTGAACACCGCCCAAGGATAACTGGCGCAGCGCGAGCTGGAGCTCCTCCTGAAGCAGGCCGACATCAAGAAGTCCCGGGAAGAGGCAAGGGAGGAGGCCTCCAAGACCGAGGCCATTCGGTCCCAGCGTGAGACCGAGCTGAACTCTTAGGAGGAGGACCTCGCCGCCCGCGAGATGACGCTTGCCGCCACACTCTGCGGCAAGGATGAGGAGGTCGAGAAGCTTGCCGCAGCGCGGACCCGTGACCTAGAGCACAAGCACAAGTAAGCACTCGACGCCCAAGCCCTAGCCCACGGCAACAAGATGAAGGAGCTGGAGGTGGAACGGGACGGCCTAAAGGCCAGGGCTGACCAGCTTGTGAAGGAGAGGGACTCGGCCCGCTGCACCTTGACGTTGGCACAGGACAAAAACCTCGCCAAGGCCGAGCAGCTCTCCCATGCCAACAACCCCATCGAGGACCTGAAGCTGAAGCTGGAGGGCCTTGAGAAGACGCTCACAGAGACCAAGGCCTGGGAGGGAGCCCTGACCAAGAGACTGGCGGAGGAGGAATAGCTACGGAAGAACGACGCCGCCAACCACGCAGATTTCATGAAGGGCGAGAAAATCTGGATCGGCCGCCTCGCCGATGTTGCCAACAGGATCACCAAGCAGTTGGCCGACATGAAGATGTCGGAAGTGAGGTACGCACCGGAACCAGGAACGAGCCCCAATGCCAAGCTGACCTTGTTCTTCGAGGGCGTTCTTGGTGCCCTGGAATGACTCGACTCCAATCGGGCGAGCTCCTTGGCCAACGAGTCCCGGATACTTTGCCAGGGCGCCATGACCAAGGTCCTCACCAAGCTGGCATACTGGAACCCTTACCTCGACTTCGATGCCGCGCTGGATAGCTTGTCGGGCGATGCAGACCTCTCAGGGCTCAAGGAGCGCATCGAGCCCAACATCAGCTGTGTTGGCGGAATTCAGAGGATAGAGGGCCAGCGCCAGGATTAGGCACCCCGTTTCTTGTTGCTGCTGCGGGTTCACTACCAAGACAATTCATATATTTAGTTAGAACCATAGCAACTATTGATGTAATATAACTCTGGAGTATTTTAAACTCGATGCATGCTATTCCCCTGCTCAACCCTTCCTTGTATGTCCAACCTACGCCAATTGGGTTGGCTCGCCGGCGCGTGAACCCAGACCGCTGTTGGAGATATGCCCTAGAGGCAATCATGTATGATGATATTTCCTATGTGTTTATGAATAAAGATAGTCCTTGGACATTATCAATGATGTGTATCCCCAAGTACGTGACTTGTTTGTGGGACTATGCATTGTATGATGACTGTCCTAAAAAGTCCCTAGTCAAAAGGGATGTGTGGACACGCAGCCGACTAGACTAGCATATGACACGGTCGATGGCTTGGTCTAACTAGCCATGGAGCATTGGATGCTAACCGGATAATATGAACTTGGAAAGGTCTGGTCGGATTCGACATAGTTGGATCCGAGTCGAGATAAGGTCCGAGTCGGACAGACCCAACTATGAGACGTAGCGATATGTCATCTGTGAGTCTCTAGTACAACATACGTTCTATGTCCTAAGACCTGAGCTGACGCATGTACTCGGGATGGTGATAGACTTGCTCTGGGCCGACCAAACGCTACTCCGTGACTGGGTAGTTACAAAGGTAGGTTTCGGGCTTGTCCAGACCCATGCTGCGAGACGTGGTCGAGCAAGATGGGATTTGTCCCTCCGATCAGGAGAGATATACTCTGGGCCCCTCGTGTGATCCGACCAGGATAAGCATGGCCATGCGACAGGGATTATGAGATAATCCAATTTATGGTCGGTATCACTGGAACGAGAAAGAGGTCGGGCTAGCACAAGGATGACACTCTCGCCTTTAGCCCGACAACATATATCGTGAGGTGAAGGGAACAGAAGTGTGACATGTTGTACAGGTTTGCCTAACCAGCTTCATAGTCTGCTTGGTGGTCGGCACGCCTTGCTAGAGGCCGCTACCAACCGTGCAGGTCAGAGGTGATCCGAACTGCGACCAAGCCGACTTGAACCTAAGGGGTCACACGCTTAAGGGAAGGAACCTACGAGGTCAGATACGAGGACACTGGTCGGATGTGATCCGATCTGTATTCAGATTGTGGCCGAGTAGACATGTGGGCTTTAGGGTCCGTGCGAGGCCCAAGTGTTGAGCCTGCCACGGATGCCTATATAAAGTGGAGGTGCGGCACACTCATGCGGTTCATCGCTTCGGTGCTGCGACTAGGGTTTGCATGTGTTGCGAATAGCCACCTCCACTCGCCGCTGACTGTGTGATTGGACCTAGTAGTCCACCGCACGGTGTTCCTCCTGCACGCGCAGATACCGTTAGAGGTGGTGCACTTGCGCCACTCCGGCGAACTTGTACGTGGGATCGGATGACCGGCTGTTCGAGGGAGATCGCAGGAGGAGGAGACGATCCATGCAGACGCGCTTCCCCAACTCTTCTTCCGCTACACGACACTGCGCGTCTAGTGGTAACGAACTGTGATCCATCTCCCGTAGCATGTTCTTGGTTGTTCTGCGCGTAGGAAATTTTAAATTTGCAGTCGACGCACCCTACCGTAGACCCCAACAGTGGTATCAGAGCCTCTGCTATAGGATTTGGATGCAGATCGTATGCATATTAGATATGTGGAGGCGTAAGATGAGATCTGTTGTCGTTGATAAGATCGGCTATGTGCATGGTTGATGTGATCAACTGCACATGGGATCGTTGAAGCTATGTTTTCTGTCAATCGGGATCGATGAGGTCGTGACACGATCTACCCCTACAGGTCGGTCATCCGCCATTGGGGTAAAAAGTGAAACGTAAATCTGAATCGGATTCACCGGTATAATCCGAAACCAAATCAGGACCGTCGTGTGCGTAGCGCCGTGTATTTCGTACCCGACACACAAACCGGTAGAATGCGATTCTATGCATAACTTTGATTCACAGGTTTGATGTGAATAGTATGGCTCATGTGTATGTGATGCATGTGTGTAATTTATACGTGGCCTGTGAGTCATGTTTGTCAGCTGGCAGGAGCCAAAGTGCTGTCATTATATTGTATAACGACCTGCGTGTCGACTTATGACTCTATGTAAAATTCATTACTAGTTGTAGTAGTTGGATAATAGAGATCAGGTTGGTGGCTTGGCGTCCCGGCGTGACAAACAAGATGGAGTTCGTAGATGGTCATCGGATTCGGAGCCGACCTGGAAGAACGTCCATGAAGGAGTCATACTATTTCACAATATGTGTTATATTTGTGATTGTTATGCTTCTTTGTTTCTATGCATGTTAGAATGGTAGAAAGATCCCTCATGAATATCAAGCTAATTGCCAGCCCCGATGCTGCACCTTCGCACGTCAAGTACGTCTAGTAGTGGGCTCATAAAATTGGGGTGCTGCCGGATGTCCTTGAACTGAAGGGTTCGTGTCGGACATGGACATGCACTGCATCAGGTTAACTTGACAAGGCTATCAAAATGGTTTTGGGCCTTGTGGCAAAGAAGGTTGGGAGCCGGGGTATGAGATACCTTCCCGACCGACAGGAGTCGTATAGAGATAGGATTAGCAAGGAGTTTCTTACCGGATAGGTATGTTGGCTAGTAGTGATGCTAAAGCTCACTAGTCGCATGCACTAGTCGGATCCTGAATCACTGAGAGTTTGCGGAGGGATGCTGACTTCAGTGGGAGTATTTCTATTTAGTCTAGAACTACTCTACATAAACACATTACTTAGTGATTGCATATTTTCTGTTGTAGATCAACGGCACCACCTACTCAATCCAACTTTGCATTGAAATCAATTCTGGAAAAGGATAAGCTGAATGGAACAAACTTTACCACCTAGTATAGAAATCTGAGAATTGTTCTCAAGCACGATAAAAAGGAACATGTTCTAGAGGATCCACTTCCAGAGGAACCTGCCGAGAATGCTAATGCCACAACTAAGAATGCTTACCAAAAACTCGTTGATGAATCAATGGAGATCAGCTGTTTGATGCTGGCTTGTATGGAGCCTGATTTGCAACAGCATTTCGAAAATGTTGAGGCTTACGATATGATCGAGAGTCTCAAGAGCATGTTTCAGACACAGGCTAGGACCAAAAGGTTCAACGTCTGGCGATCCTTGATGGATTGCAAGCTGAAGGAAGGTGATCCACTGAGCCCACATGTGATCAAGATGATCGGATATGTGCAAGCTTTGGATCGTTTGGGCTTCCCGCTCTTGGATGAGCTGGCTACTGCTGTTGTTCTGGGTTCTCTTCCGCCCAGCTATGGGACATTCATCTCGAACTATCATATGCATGGCATGGATAAGAAGCTCACTAAATTGCATGGGATGCCCAAAGTGGCAGAGCAGGATATTAAGAAAGGCACGCATCAAGTGTTGATGGTGCAGAATTCGGCTAAGTTCAAGAAGAGTTGGTCCAAGAAAAAGGCTAAGGCAAAGGGCACAGAGACGGTAACCTCTGCCGCTGCACCGAAGTCTGGATCGGACCCGAAGACCGTTTGCTTTCACTGCAAGGAGACTGGTCACTGAAAGAGGAACTGTAGCAAGTGGCTCGCAGAGCATGGCAAGAAGGCCGGAAATGCTTCTTCAGGCAAAGGTACACTTGTTGCATATGTTATAGACATTTACCTTGCTGACATACCTAGTAGCTCTTGGGTATTTGATACCGGATCGGTTGTTCATATTTGCAACTTGATGCAGGGGCTGGTAAGAACTAGGCGTGTGGCACAAGGGGAGATTGACATCAGGGTCGGCAACAAAGCAAGAGTTGCTGCGTTGGAGGTCGGCACGATGCAGCTCCATCTTCCTTCCGGATTCATTATGGAATTGAATAATTGTTATTACATTCCTGCACTTAGTCGGAACATTATTTCTGCCTCATGTTTGATGAGTCAAGGTTATGAATTCAATTTAAAGGACAATGGTTGTTCGATATTTTTGAATGGTATGTTCCACGGCTATGCACCCATTGTTGATGGGCTTTTTATATTGAATCTAGAACAGGAACTGGTCTATAACGTGAATGTCAAGAGGCATAAGCCTAATGAGATAAATCCGACATACTTCTGGCATTGCCGGCTTGGACACATTAGTCTGAAACGCATGAAGAAGCTCCATGATGATGGGCTCCTAACTTCGTCCGACTTCGGGTCGTTCGAGACATGTGAATCATGCTTGCTCGGCAAGATGACTAACTCTCCTTTCGCAAAGAGTTGTGAGAGGGCGTCCGAGCTGTTGGAGCTTATACATAGTGATGTGTGTGGTCCAATGAGCACAACTGCCAGAGGTGGCTATCAGTACTTCGTGACTTTTACCGACGACTTGAGTAGATATGGATATATCTATTTGATGAGGCACAAGTCAGAAACTTTTGAAAAGTTCAAAGAGTTTCAGAACGAGGTTGAAAATCAGCTCGGCAAGACAATAAAGCTTCTACGATCAGATCGTGGAGGTGAGTACATGAGCCAGGAGCTTGATGATCATCTGAAAAGTCGAGGTATAGTACCTCAGCTCACACCTTCGGGTACGCCACAGAGAAACGGCATGTCGGAATAGAGGAATAGGACCTTGTTGGACATGGTCCGGTCTATGATGAGCAAATCGGATTTACCCTTGTCATTCTGGGGATACGCTCTAGAAACTGCAGCTTTCACACTTAATAGGGTACCATCAAAATCCGTAGACAAGACACCACATGAGATGTGGACTGGGAAGAGTCCCAGTTTGTCTTTTCTAAAGATTTGGGGTTGTGAAGCATTTGTCAAGCGACTTATGTCAGACAAGCTTACACCTAAATCGGATAAATGCATATTCATGGGATATCCGAGGGAAACCTTGGGATATAGCTTCTACAACCGGGAAGAGAACAAAGTGTTTGTTGCTCTTAATGGGGTTTTCCATAAGAGTTTCTCAGTCGGGAGGCCAGTGGGAGTACGGTTCGACTCGAAGAAATTCGAGGACCACTCAGGGACGGCTCAGATGGTGATGAGATCATACCGGAGTCAGTCAGGGAACCTGTAGTGGAAGTGGCACCGGAACCACGGAGGTCAGAAAGATTGCTCAGAGTGCGTGATGTATTGTTGCTAGAAAGCGACGAGCCGGCCATGTATGCGGAAGCGATCGTGAGCCCAGATTCCGAGGCATGGTTGGAGGCCATGAGATCCGAGTTAAAGTCCATGGATGAGAATCAAGTCTGGGACTTGGTTGATCCGTCGCCTGGCGTAACGGCCATTTGTTGCAAATGGGTCTTTAAGAAGAAAACCGATGTGGATGGAAATGTTCAGATCCACAAAGCTCGGCTTGTCGCTAAAGGTTATGGACAAGTTCAAGGAATTGACTAGGATGAGACTTACTCGCCGGTAGCGATGCTGAAATCGGTGAGGATCATACTAGCTATAGCTGCATATTTCGATTATGAGATATGGCAGATGGATGTCAAAACGGCTTTCCTTCACGGAAATTTAACCGAGGACGTGTATATGATACAGCCCGAGGGTTTTGTCAATCCGACTAGCACTAGTAAGGTATACAAGCTCAAGAGATCCATTTATGGGTTGAAACAAGCATCTCAGAGTTGGAAAATTCATTTTGATGAGGTCATCACTGGTCTCGGTTTCATCAAAAGCGAAGAGGACTCTTGTTTAACAAGAAGTTAAGTGGGAGCTTGATAGTGTTTTTGGTCTTGTATGTGGATGACATATTGTTGATCGGGAACAATGTTTCAATGCTAAACTCGGTCAAGGAATCATTGAATGGCAAGTTTTTGATGAAGGACCTTGGTGAGGCAGTCTATATTTTAGGCATTAAGATCTATAGAGATAGATCGAGGAGGCTGCTCGGCTTAAGCCAGAGCACGTACATAGATAAAGTGTTGAAGTGGTTCAACATGAGTGAGGCAAAGAAAGGGTTCTTGCCACTCTCACATGTTATAAGGCTAAGCGAGACTCGGAGTCCTTCGACATCTGATGAGCGAAGCAGGATGAGTAGGATTCCATATGCCTCGGCAATCGGATCCATCATGTATGCCATGATATGTACAAGGCCTGATGTTGCTTTTGCAATAAGCCTAACAAGTAGATACCAGGCCAACCCAGGTGAGAGTCATTGGCAGCAGTAAAGACTATTTTGAAGTACCTGAAAAGGACTAAAGAGATGTTCCTAGTTTATGGAGGTGAGGAAGAGCTCGTCGTAACGGGTTACGTCGATGCTAGTTTCCAAACCGACAGAGATGATTGTCGATCACAGTCCGGATTCATGTACGTCCTGAACGGAGGAGCAGTGCACTAGATGAGTTCCAAGAAGGATACGATGGCCGATTCTACCACAGAAGCCGAATACATTATGGCTTGTGAAGCTGCAAAGGAAGGTGTTTGGATCCGGTATTTTCTGGATGATCTTGGTATTTTCCCAGTCTCGGTGAAACGTTGGACCTTTATTGTGATAATTCTGGTGCCATCGCACAAGCCAAGGAGCCGAGGAACCACCACAAGGTCAGACACATAGACCGGAAATATCACCTGATACGAAAGATCGTAAAGAATGGTGATGCAGAGTTATGCAAGATTCACACGGATGCAAATGTTGCAGATCCGTTGACTAAGCCGCTTCCACAACCCAAGATTGAAGCTATTGAGAGTTGGCCGCAGCACAAAACGGTCACACAAGTGAGGAGTTTTCTTGGCCTCGGTGGATTCTATAGGCGTTTTGTGAGAGATTTCAGCACCATTGGTGCACCTCTCAATGAGCTTACAAAGAAGAATGTGCCTTTAGTTTGGGGTACCGCAAAGGAAGAAGCCTTCACAATATTGAAAGATAAGTTGACACATGCTCCTTTACTCCAACTTCCTGATTTTAATAAGACTTTTGAGCTTGAATGTGATGCTAGTGGAATTGGATTAGGAAGAGTGTTATTACAAGATGGCAAACCTGTTGCATACTTTTCTGAAAAATTGAGTGGGCCTAGTCTGAATTATTATACTTATGATAAAGAATTATATGCTCTTGTTTGGACTTTAGAAACATGGCAACATTATTTATGGCCCAAAGAATTTGTTATACATTCCGATCATGAATCTTTGAAACATATTAAAAGTCAAGCTAAACTAAATCGTAGAGATGCTAAATGGGTTGAATTCATTGAGACTTTCCCTTATGTCATTAAACACAAGAATGGTAAAGAAAATGTTATTGCTGATGCATTGTCTCGTCGCTATACTATGCTTTCACAACTTGACTTCAAAATATTTGGTTTGGAGACCATCAAAGATCAATATGTGCATGACGCCGATTTCAAAGATGTATTGCAGAATTGTAAAGAAGGAAGAACATGGAACAAGTTCATCATTGATGATGGATTTGTGTTCCATGCTAACAAGCTATGCATTCCAGCCAGCTCTGTTCGTCTTTTGTTGCTGCAGGAGGCGCATGGAGGAGGATTAATGGGACACTTTGGTGTGAAGAAGACGGAGGATGTACTTGCCACAAATTTCTTTTGGCCAAAGATGAGACGGGATGTTGAGCGCTTTGTTGCTCGCTGCACTACATGTCAAAAAGCCAAGTCACGACTCAATCCTCATGGTTTATATAGGCCTTTGCCTATACCTAGTGTTCCTTGGGAAGATATATCTATGGACTTTGTTTTAGGTTTACCTCAAACAAAGAAGGGGAGGGACAACATATTTGTTGTCATGGATAGATTCTCGAAAATGGCACACTTTATACCATGTCATAAAAGCAATGATGATGTTAATGTTGCTAATTTGTTCTTTCGTAAAATTATTCGCTTGCATGGTGTGCCAAATACTATTGTTTCAGATCGTGATACTAAATTTCTTAGCCACTGTTGGAGATGTTTATGGGCTAAGTTGGGGACTAAACTGCTTTTAGTACTACTTGTCACCCCCAAACTGATGGACAAACTGAAGTAGTAAATAGAACATTGTCTATTATGCTTAGGGCTGTTTTGAAGAATAATAAGAAAATGTGGGAAGAATGCTTGCCTCATATTGAATTTACTTATAATCGTTCATTGCATTCTACTACTAAGATGTGCCCTTTTGAAATTGTGTACGGTTTTCTACCACGTGCACCTATTGATTTGTTGCCTCTTCCATCTTCGGAGAAGATTAATTTTGATGCTAAACAACGTGTTGACTTGATCTTAAAAATGCATGAGTTAGCAAAGGAAAACATTGAGCGTATGAATGCTAAATAAAAACTTGTTGGAGATAAGGGTAGAAAACATGTTGTGTTTGCACCTGGAGATCTTGTTTGGTTACATTTGCGTAAGGATGGATTTCCTGATTTGTGCAAATCGAAGCTAATGCCATGTGCTGATGGTCCTTTTAAGGTGTTAGAGAAAATAAATGATAATGCATATAAACTTGAGCTACCTGCAGGTTTTGGGGTTAGTCCCACTTTTAACATTGCAGATTTGAAGCCTTATTTGGGTGAGGAAGATGAGCTTCCGTCGAGGACGACTTCATTTCAAGAAGGGGAGGATGATGAGGACATCAATACCATTGTTACACCCACAACCCCTGTTGCAATACATACTGGACCTATTATTAGAGCTCGCGCACGCCAATTAAATTACCAACTACTTTCATTTCTTGGTAATGATTCTAATGTTCATGATAATATGATACTGCCTAAATTGGATACATTTGTTTTGCTTACAAATGAAGGGCCTAGCTTGGAGAAGGATGAACATTGGAGCAAGAGCAAGCATGGAGATGATGGCATGCGCAAGGGGAACAAGAATGGAGTTTCAAGTGATGATTTTAGGACTATGAAGCCACCGTAATGAGTGCAAGAAGGCTTGGACGAAATATACAAGATGCCACTTCACAAGTTTATATGGCCAGGCCCATGTAATTTTGAAATACATACGTATAGGCTGTTTTTAGAGTCCGTATGTGTGGGGAAACAAGAGATAGGGTTCGTTTCGGACCCCTCTTCCGAGGTCACGAAATTCCCCTACTCCTCCATATATACAACCCTTAGGGCGTCGTTTAGACTTTGGGTTTTGTTTAGATTAAAAGTTCGCCATAGCTACAACTTCACGTACTTCGTTTGTGTTCAACGACCAGACCAAGACGTCATAGAACCCCATCTTGATCAATAAAGCTTTCATCTTATATTCGTAATATCCAGATTGCAATCCTAGTTTCTTGCTTGTTCTTCATTTGCTCGGAGGAAATAGACCCTCTTGGTCAGGTTGATCGTGCTCCGGTGTGGTCAATAACCGCTCGGAAGTTGGTTTAGCAATTGCTAAGGCGCGGCGTCTTCACACGTTCGTAGTCGGATCGTCAAAGTCGCCTCCCACAGAAAACGATAGCTATCTCATTGAAACATCGGGACACCTTCGCCTCTATCACGGGGGCTAGAGTTATTTTGACTTCCCCATGAGGTGATATGTTTTGTTATGTTTTGAGGCTGATGTTTCCTTGCACTAACAATGCAGCTGAATATGAGGTTGTACTCCATCATCTTCGGATGGCTAAGGAGATGAACCTAAGTCGGGTCAAGTATTTTGGCGATTCAGATCTGGTGGCTCAGCAAGTCTTAGGAACTTGGGATTCCAAAGACCCGTTCATGGCGGCTTATCACCGGGCGGTTGATGATATTACTGGTCATTTCAAGGGTTATCAGGTGGAGCATATTGATCATAGGAATAATGAGGCGGCTGATGCTTTAAGCCGGCTGGGGTCCCAGCGTAAACCGGTACCACCAAATGTTTTTCTTGATGTTCTGAATAATCCTTCAGTTAAATTGCCTACAGAAGAGGATCTCGCTATCCCCGACCTAGAAGCGTAGTTGGTGGCGGCTCTTCATGCTATTCCTGATTGGAAAGTTCCATATTTGGCTTATATGGCCCGGGATGAGTTACCTGATGATGAAACTTTGGCCAGGCAAATAACCCGGAGGTCTAAGTCAATGACCATTGTCAATGGCAAGTTATACCGATGCAGTGTTACAAGGGTGTTTCAGGGACGCATCTCTCCTTAGGAGGGCCGTGAGATTCTAAGGGAGATTCATGAAGGAGATTGCCGCCATCATGCCGGATCTAAGTCTCTTGTGTATAAGGCATTTCGTCATGGGTTTTATTGGCTGACGGCTCACGCTGACGCGGAAGATCTGGTTAGCAAGTGTGATGTCTGTCAGAAATTTTCAAAACGAGCTCATGTGCCGGCTCAAGAATTGAGGATGATTCCAATTACTTGCGCGTTTGCAGTCTGGGGGCTGGATATGGTTGGACCTTTCAAAAGATCCAAGGACAAGAAGACCCACCTTTTGGTGGTGGTTGACAAGTTCACAAAGTGGGTTGAAGCAGAGTCGATCAGCAAATGTGATGCGGCAACGATGGTTCAATTCATTAAAAAGGTGATTTTATGCTTTGGTTATCCTCATAGAATCATAACTGATAATAGCACTACCTGTCTAAAGGTGCTATGAAAGAATTATGTCAACAAGAGCATATTCGTCTTGATGTCTCATGAGTGGCTCACCCCTAGTCTAATGGTCAAGCTGAAAGGGCTAATCGAGAAATCTTGAGAGGTATAAACCCCCGGCTTATGGTCCCTTTGCAAAGGACGCCGGGTTGTTGGGTTGAGGAATTACCCTCGGTGCTTTGGAGTATCAAGACTACCCCAACAGATCCACGAGTTATACGCCTTTATTCATGGTTTACGGAGCAGAGGCGGTTCTTCCCAGTGACATCTGTCATGACTCGCCCTGTGTGGCGGTTTATGTTGAAGCTGACAATGAAAAAGCATGTCAAGATGCTCTTGATTTATTGGATGAAGAACGTGACCTTGTGGCGGCTCGTTCGGCAATATACCAACAAGATCTGCACGGTTATCATAGCCGCCGGGTTAAGCCCCGGACCTTTCAAGAAGGTGACTTGGTGCTCCGGCTCATCCAGGATCAGACAGATATGCACAAATTATCCCCACCTTGGGAAGGGCCCTTTGTGGTCAGCAAAAACTTGAACAACGGATCATACTACCTCATTGATGTTCGAGACCACAGGACTCACGCACATCAGAGGAGGAGACCCGCGGGCCTTGGAACATTGCTCATCTTCGGCCTTATTACACCTGAGCCATTGGCTCTTGTGTTGTACATATTTTCATCCATGTATATATTATGATCAAGTATAATAAAGCAGGCATCCCTGATAATTCAGGGCCTCTGTAATTTCATTTCTAAGTATCTGAGTCTTTATTGTCAATTCGTAAGATCACTTGGGGGCTTCCTACTAATCGATCATAACTATGACTACCCTCTTGATCTTGCTTGCATGCCTTGTTAAAAATCACTTGGGGGCTTCCTGCTCATCAAGCATAGCTATGACTACCCTCTTGATCCGGCTTGCACACCTTGTTAAAAGTTACTTGGGGGCTTCCTACTCATTGAGCATAGCTATGACTACCTGATGTCTACTACGCAACCTTCTTCTTGTAGACGTTGTTGGGCCTCCAAGTGCAGAGGTTTGTAGGATAGTAGCAAATTTCCCTCAAGTGGATGACCTAAGGTTTATCAATCTGTGGGAGGCGTAGGATGAAGATGGTCTCTCTCAAACAACTCTCCAACCAAATAACAAAGAATCTCTTGTGTCCCCAACACACCCAATACAATGGTAAATTGTATAGGTGCACTAGTTCGGCGAAGAGATGGTGATACAAGTGCAATATGGATGGTAGATATAGGTTTTTTGTAATCTGAAAATATAAAAACAGCAAGGCCAAGCGATAAAAGTGAGCGTAAACAGTATTGCCATGCTAGGAAACAAGGCCTAGGGTTCATACTTTCACTAGTGCAAGTTCTATCAACAATAATAACATAATTGGATCATATAACTATCCCTCAACATGCAACAGAGAGTCACTCCAAAGTCACTAATAGCGGAGAACAAACGAAGAGATTATTGTAGGGTACAAAACCACCTCAAAGTTATCCTTTCTGATCGATCTATTCAAGAGTCCGCGGTAAAATAACACAAAGCTATTCGTTCCGTTCGATCTATCATAGAGTTCGTACTAGAATAACACCTTAAGACACAAATCAACCAAAACCCTAATGTCACCTAGATACTCCAATGTCACGTCAAGTATCCGTGGGTATGATTATATGATATGCATCACACAATCTCAAATTCATCTATTCAACAAACACAAAGTACTTCAAAGAGTGCCCCAAAGATTCTACCGAAGAGTCAATACGAAAACGTGTGCCAACCCCTATGCATAAGTTCACAAGGTCACTGAACCCGCAAGTTGATCACCAGAACATACATCAAGTAGATCACGTGAATATCCCATTGTCACCACAGATAAGCACATGCAAGACATACATCAAGTGTTCTCAAATCCTTAAAGACTCAATCCGATAAGATAACTTCAAAGGGAAAACTCAATCCATTACAAGAGAGTAGAGGGGGAGAAACATCATAAGATCCAACTATAATAGCAAAGCTCGCGATACATCAAGATCGTGCCAAATCAAAACATGAGAGAGAGAGAGAGAGATCAAACACATAGCTACTGGTACATACCCTCAGCCCCGAGGGTGAACTACTCCCTCCTCGTCATGGAGAGCGCCGAGATGATGAAGATGGCCACCGGTGATGGATCCCCCCTTCGGTAGGGTGCCGGAACAGGGTCCCGATTGGATTTTGGTGGCCATAGAGGCTTGCGTCGGCAGAACTCCCGATCTATTGCCCTCCTTGATGTTTTTAGGGTATATGAGTATATATAGGCAAAAGAAGTCGATGAGGGGAGCCACGAGGGTCCCACGAGGGTGGGGGGCGTGCCTAGAGGGGTAGGGCACGCCCTGGACCCTCGTGGCCACCTCGTTGCTTCCCCCGTCTATGCCAAGTCTCCTGGATTGCGTTAGTTCCATTTGGACACCATTTCATATTCCTTTTCTGCGAAACACTGAAATAGGCAAAAAAAACATCAATTTGCACTGGGCCTTCGGTTAATAGGTTAGTCCCAAATATAATATAAAGGTGTATAACAAAGCCCATTAAACATAGAAAAAAGATAATATAATAGCATGGAACAATCAAAAATTATAGATACGTTGGAGACATATCAAGCATCCCCAAGCTTAATTCCTGCTCGTCCTCGGGTAGGTAAATGATAAAAACAGAATTTTTGATGTGGAATGATACCTAACATAATTCTCAATGTAATTTTCTTTATTGTGGCATGAATGTTCAGATCCAAATGATTCAAGACAAAAGTTCATATTGACATAAAAATAGTAATAATTCAAGCATCATTTCTTATCAAAATAGCATAGCCAAAGAAATCTTATCCCTACAAAATCATATAGTTAGGCCATGCATCATTTTCGTCACATAAAATGCTCCCATCATGCACAACCCCGGTTTCAGCCAAGCAATTGGTTCATACTTTTTAACGTGCTACAGCTTTTTCAACCCTCACGCAATACATGAGCGTAAGCCATGGATATAGCACTATGGGTGGAGTAGAGTATGATGATAGGGATTATATGAGAAGATAAAAAAAGGAGAAAGTCTCATATTGACAAGGCTAATCAATGGGCTATGGAGATGCCCATCAATTGATGTCAATACGAGGAGTAGGGATTGCCATGCAATGGATGCACTAGAGCTATAATTGTATGAAAGCTCATCAAAAGAAACTAAGTGGGTGTGCATCCAACTTGCTTGCTCACGAAGACCTAGGGCATTTTGAGGAAGCCCAACATTGGAATATACAAGCCAAGTTCTATAATGAAAAATTCCCACTAGTATATGAAAGTGACAACATAGGAGACTCTCTATCATGAAGATCATGGTGCTACTTTGAAGCACAAGTGTGGAAAAAGGATAGTAACATTGTCCCTTCTCTCTTTTTCTCTCATTTTTTTATTTTTCTTTTTTTCCTTTTTTTATTTTGGTGGGCTTCTTTGGCCTCTTTTTTTATTTAGGCTTCTTTGGCCTCTTTTATTTTTCATAAAGTCCAGAGTCTCATCCCGACTTGTGGGGGAATCATAGTCTCCATCATCCTTTCCTCACTTGGGACAATGATCTAATAATGGAGATCATCACACTTTTATTTATTTACAACTCAAGAATTACAACTCAATACTTAGGACAAAATATGACTCTATGTGAATGCCTCCGGCGGTGTACCGGGATATGCAATGAATCAAGAGCAACATGTATGAAAGAATTATAAAGGTGGCTTTTCCACAAATACGATGTCAACTACATGATCATGCAAAAGCAATATGACAATGATGGAGCGTGTCATAATAAACGGAACGGTGGAAAGTTGCATGGCAATATATCTCGGAATGGTTATGGAAGTGCCATAATAGGTAGGTATGGTGGCTATTTTGAGGAAGATATAAGGAGGTTTATGTGTGATAGAGCGTATCATATCACGGGGTTTGGATGCACTAGCGAAGTTTGCACCAACTCTCAAGTGAGAATGGGCAATGCACGGTACCGTAGAGGCTAGCAAATTGCGGAAGCGTAAGAGTGCATATAATCCATGGACTCACATTAGTCGTAAAGAACTCATATACTTATTGCAAAAGTTTTTTGGCCCTCGAGGCAAAGTACTACTATGCATGCTCCTAGGGGAAGGGTTGGTAGGAGTTAACCATCGCGCGATCACGACCTCCACTCATAAGGAAGGCAATCAAAGAACACCCCATACTTCAAATTTGTCACACAACGTTCACCATTCGTGCATGCTACGGGACTTGCCAACTTTAACACAAGTATTTCTCAGTTTCATAATTACCCAACTAGAATGAGTCTAACATTACCACCTTTATATTTCAAAACAATTATCAAGTATCAAATTTATCATAGTATTCAATGCACTTTATATGATAGTTTTTATTATACCCATCTTGGATGCTCATCATATTAGGACTAAAATTTTAACCAAAGCAATTACCATGCTGTTCTAAAGGACTCTCAAAATAATATAAGTGAAGCATGAGAGTTCATCTATTTCTTCAAAACAAAACTACCATCATGCTCTAAAAAGAAAATGAAGCACTAAAGCAAACAAAAAACTACTCCAAAAGATATAAGTGAAGATTAATGAGTAGTCGAATAATTATGTAACTATGTGAAGACTCTCTAACATTTAAGAATTTCAGATCTTGGTATTTTATTCAAACAGCAATAAAAACAAAAGAAAATAAAATGACGCTCCAAGCAAAACACATATCATGTGGTGAATAAAAATATTGCTCCAAGTAAAGTTACCGATGAGCGAAGACGAAAGAGGGGATGCCATCCACGGCATCCCCAAGCTTATGCTCTTTGTTGTCCTTGAATATTACCTTGGGGTGCCTTGGGCATCCCCAAGCTTAGGCTCTTGCCACTCCTTATTCCATAGTCCATCGAATCTTTACCCAAAACTTGAAAACTTCACAACACAAAACTTAACAGAAAACTCGTAAGCCCCGTTAGTATAAGAAAATAAATCACCACTTAGGTACTGTTATTAACTCATTATAAATTCATATTGATGTAATATCTACTGTATTCCAACTTCTCTATGGTTCATACCCTCCGATACTACTCATAGATTCATCAAAATAAGCAAACAACACACGAAAAACAGAATCTGTCAAAAACAGAACACTCTGAAGTAATCTGTATCAAACGTATACTTCTGGAACTTCAGAAATTATAAAATAAATTTGTGGACCTAAGGAATTTATCTATTAATGACCTGCAAATAGAATCAACCTAAAATCACTCTCCAGTAAAAAATGGCAGCTAATCTCGTGAGTGCAAAAGTTTCTGTTTTTTACAGCAAGATTGCAAAGACTTCACCCATGTCTTCCCAAAGGTTCTACTTGGCACAAACACTAATGAATACAATAAAACCACATCTAAAAAGAGGCTAGATGAATTATTTACTACTAAACAGGAGCAAAAGGAAAAGTACAAAAATAAAAATTGGGTTGCCTCCCAACAAGCGCTAACGTTTAACGCCCCTAGCTAGGCGTGATGATTTCAATGATGTTCACATAAAAGATAAGAATTGAAACATAAAGAGAGCATCATGAAGAATATGACTAGCACATTTAAGTATAACCCACTTCCTATGCATAGGGATTTTTTGAGCGAACAACTTATGTGAACAATAATCAACTAGCATAGGAAGGCAAAATAGGCATAACTTTAAAACTTTAAGCACATAGAGAGGAAGCTTGATATTATTGCAATTCCTACAAACATATATTCCTCCCTCATAATAATTTTCAGTAGCATCATGAATGAATTCAACAATATAACCATCACATAAAGCATTCTTTTCATGATCTACAAGCATAGAAAATTTACTACTCTCCACATAAGCAAATTTCTTCTCATGAATAGTAGTGGGAGCAAACTCAACAAAATAACCATGTGAGGCATAATCCAATTGAAAACTAAAATCACGATGACAAATTTCATGGTTATCATTAATCTTAATAGCATACAATTCATCACAATAATCATCATAGATAGCAACTTTGTTCTCATAATCAATTGGAACCTCTTCCGAAATAGTGGACTCATCACTAAATAAAGTCATGACCTCTCTAAATCCACTTCCATAATTATCACAATAATATTCACCATCCTCCAAAATAGTGGGAACATTACTTCCTAAAGTTAACACTCTTCCAAACCCACTTTCATCAATATAATCATCATAAATAGGAGGCATGCTTTCATCATAATGAATATTCTCATCAAAACTTGGGGGACTAAACATATCATCTTCATCAAACATAGCATCCCCAAGCTTGTGTCTTTGCATATCATTAGCATCATGGGTATTCAAAGAATTCATACTAACAACATTTCAATCATGCTCATCATTCAAAGATTTAGTGCCAAACATTTTATAGAGTTCCTCTTATAGCACTTGAGCACAATTTTCCTTTCCATCATTCTCACGAAAGATATTAAAAAGATGAAGCGTATGAGGCAAACTCAATTCCATTTTTTTGTAATTTTCTTTTATAGACTAAACTAGTGATAAAACAAGAAGCAAAAAGATTCTATTGCAAGATCTAAAGATATACCTCCAAGCACTCACTTCCTCGGCAACGGTGCCAGAAAAGAGCTTGATGTCTACTACGCAATCTTCTTCTTGTAGACATTGTTGGGCCTCCAAGTGCAGAGGATTGTAGGACAGTAGCAAATTTCCCTCAAGTGGATGACCTAAGGTTTATCAATCCGTGGGAGGCGTAGGATGAACATGGTCTCTCTCAAACACAACTGCAACCAAATAACAAAGAGTCTCTTGTGTCCCCAACACACCCAATACATTGGTAAATTGTATATGTGCACTAGTTCGGCGAAGAGATGGTGATACAAGTCTAATATGGATGGTAGATATAGGTTCTTGTAATCTAAAAGTATAAAAACAGCAAGGTAACAAGCGATAAAAGTGAGCGAAAACGGTATTGCAATGCTAGGATACAAGGCCTAGGGTTCATACTTTCATTAGTGCACGTTCTCTCAATAATAATAACATAATTGGATCATATAACTATCCCTCAACATGCAACAAAGAATCACTCCAAAGTCACTAATAGCGGAGAACGAACAAAGAGATTATTGTAGGGTCCTTTCCGATCGATCTATTCAAGATTCCATAGTAAAATAACACGAAGCTATTCTTTCCGTTCGATCTATCATAGAGTTCATACTAGAATAACACCTTAAGACACAAATCAACCAAAACCCTAATTTCACCTAGATACTCTGATGTCAACTCAAGTATCCGTGGGTATGATTATACGATATGAATCACACAATCTCAGATTCATCTATTCAACAAACACAAAGTACTTCAAAGAGTGCCCTAAAGATTCTACCGAAGAGTCAAGACAAAAACGTGTGCCAACCCCTATGCACATGTTCACAAGGTCACTGAACCCGCAAGTTGATCACCAAAACATAAATCAAGTAGATCATGTGAATATCCCATTGTCACCACAAATAAGCACATGCAAGACATACATCAAGTGTTCTCAAATCCTTAAAGTCTTAATTCAATAAGATAACTTCAAAGTGAAAACTCAATCCATTATAAGAGAGTAGAGGGGGAGAAACATCATAAGATCCAACTATAATAGCAAAGCTCGCGATACATCAAGATTGTGCCAAATCAAGAACACGAGAGAGAGAGAGATCAAACACATAGCTACTGGTACATACCCTCAGCCCCGAGGGTGAACTACTCCCTCCTTCTCATGGAGAGTGCCGGGATGATGAAGATGGCCACCGGTGATGGATCCCCCTTACGGCATGGTGCCGGAAAAGGGTCCTGATTGGTTATTGGTGGCTACGAAGTCTTGCGGCGGCGGAATTCCTGATCTATTGTGCTCCTCGATGTTTTCAAGTTATATGAGTATATATAGGTGAAAGAAGTCGATCAGGGGAGCCACGAGGGGCCCATGAGGGTGGGGGCGTGCCCAGGGGGTAGGGCGCGCCCTGGACCCTCATGGCCACCTTGTTGCTTCCCCGACGTCTACTCCAAGTCTCCTCGATTGCGTTTGTTCCAAAAATGATTCTCCCGAAGGTTTCACTCTGTTTGCTATTCCTTTTCTGCGAAACACTAAAATAGGCAAAAAACAACAATTTGCACTGGGCCTCCGGTTAATAGGTTAGTCCCAAAAATAATATAAAAGTGTATAACAAAGCCCATTAAACATCCCAAACAGATAATATAATAGCATGGAACAATCAAAAATTATAGATACGTTGGAGACGTATCAGTACCCTATTGATCCAGCTTATTTGCCTTGTTGCAAATTCTTGGGGGCTTATTGCCCACATTAAAGGTTACCAAAGAGAACTTGTGGCAATGCACAGTTCAAACATAGGTATCTTGCCTTGAAGGCTTAATATATGTCACTTGGGGGGCTCCCTGTTCAATGAACATAGCTTTGATAACCCCTTTTGATTGGCTTGTAAGCCAGGTGTAAACACCAAATTCCGGTTTATCCTGCCTTGTATGTCTGCCACTCCGCCTAGGTAATCCTGGAATGACCCGTTGTACTCTGGACAGTCAATCTTGTAAAAGACCCTGAACTTGGCCAAGGTTACAACAGCGGTTGGTCATGTGAGGCCCGACTTATAGGTTATGAATAAATGATTAACTTAGTGGCTGTGGGGCTCATGAACAACACTTGATACTGAGGCTTGGCAGCCTATGAAAGCCTTGTTTTTTCTGATTTGTTGTTTTTTCTAAACATTTTTTCAGGTTGATATCTTTGTACCATATTTACATATGGTTTAACACGATTTAGGCCATGTAGCCTTAATCATTATGGCTCATATTATGAGCATATCTGAGGTTTTGATAACCCGTTCTGGCTTTGGACGATAAGTCGCCAGCATATTTGGATTGTGCACTTGGAGTTATGTGCTCTAAGTCATTGAACTGCCATCCTCATCGGATCTGGCGATGTAAGCCGGTAGTATGAACCAATTTCACAGGTGTGTTTTACTTGTTATAAATTGATGTGCGAGGTTTGGATAACTCGCCCTGATTATAAGACTTTTAAAGCCATCAGAACATATTGTGTTGAGCATTATAAACCGCTTTGGGGTAAACCGCCAGGGCACATGTTATTTATTTGTGCACATGCAGGCATCACAACATGTTTTGTTATGACCCTTCTCATGAATCAATATGAGGAAGCATAAATTGTGGATCTTCATACATCAGAACGACGGTTTAACATGTTTAAAAAATCAAAACATGCACGATGGCCTGGTAGATCATTGTTTTCAACTAGCCTATTACAAGGCTAACATGTAGCCCAAATGATTACGTGTTTTTGAGGCAAAAAGTATCATCATGAAGTTGGTAAGCCGCCACATGGGATCAGCTATCCTGATCTGGGCGTGTTGATGACTCTGGGTCATCTTGCACCAGTTCATCATTTTCTTCTTCACCCATTGGATGGAAGTCAGATGTAGCCCAGTTGATCCCAGTCAAAGCTCTGAATACAGCCTCATCATCTATAAGGCTTGACGGGTCAATATTAGGGGCGAAGGTATGCTTACGTGTTGGCGGGATAAGGTCTGTGGCATCAGGAACTGGTGTTGGCACTCTTGAGTTCTCGTCGGTGGAAAACGACACCTATGGGATCACTGGAATCCCTTTTATGGTTGCGGGGCGCGGGGATCGTGAGAAGAGTGGGACTAGTAGACAACACAAAGGGATTTACCCAGGTTCGGGCTGCAAAGATGCTAAAACCCTACGGTTCTGCTTTAGTGGATGTATTTAGTGATCTTGAGCTCTTGAACTAGCTCAAGGTGCTGTGGGGTTCGAAGGAGCCGAATCCTTTCTCTGTGTGCCATGAGCCTCCTTTTATAGGCGAAAGGGGCTGCCATAGTGGCACACAGGAGGTGGAAAGTGCTACAACATTGTGAGTTTATCGCTAGTATTACAGGACAAAGACGCATTAAATGCGAGGCTTAGGTGTCCCTTCACTTTATTGGGGATGGGGGCGAGGCCCGTCCCGTCCGTCGCCGCTCCTCGCTTCGACACGCGCCCCGTCTAGCGATGCATGCAGTGCCATGTAGGCAGGCAGGAAGCTGAGGTGGCACGGTGGTGGAGCCTCCACGAAGGATTGCATGCTGCCACACAGGTGCCTGCCCAGCTGGTTGGGTCGGCAGCTGCATCCGAACGGCGGCGAAGACTTGGTTGGCGCAGGCCTGGCAGTGGCCCTGCCGGTGCGCTTGGCGAGGGCCTTGTCGGGTGGCCCGACAAGGGTCTTGCCTGGTGGCCCGGCAAGGGTCTTGCCGTGGCGCGCTGTCTTCGCCGACAAGGATCTTACCAGGGGTCTCGTGGGTTTCTTCAGTGAGGATGGTTGCCTTCCTATCCTCATCTGATCTTGTCTATTCTTTGTCTTCACAAAGATCTGCATGCCACCACAGAGGTGCCTCCCGAGCCTTGTCCCAATGCTTTTGTCAAGCGTTGGTGGGCTCAAGGGTGGCTCACTTTGGCTGGCATGGGCGAGCTGCCCCGGCAAGGGTCTTGCTGGGGCTGCTGAGGCTGCCCCGGCAAGGGTCCTTGCCGGGGGAACCTGCTACGCCTATTTGATCTTTGTGGCCTTGGTCCTTGTTGTTGCTTCGTTTGTCCTTGTGGCTTCGGCTTCTCTCCGGCTTCCCTTCCCTGCCGTGTCTGTGTGTGGCCGTGGCGGGAGGCTCTGACTGCCCGTGCACAAGTAAAGGGGTCAAAAGCAGAGCCCCTACTTTTGTACACCGACAGGAGCCCCCGGGCCTGGGCCACACATAAGGGCAACACGTTGTTGGGCTAGGCCCAGAATGGTGCGCGGGCAGTTGGGGCAGAGTTTTACCGCATCCACTGTTTCGTCCGCTGTGCTTCCCCACGACCCGCGTTGAACGCGCGACGTGGGGGTCGTGCACGCGCATGACGTGGGAGGCATGCGTGGGACAGCGCCGGCATGCATGCGTCGCATCGCAATTAATGGGAAAGGAGGCGGCCCGCGCCTTCCCCATAAAAAGGAATAACCGCGGGCACGCTGCTCACTTTACCCCTTCCCTGTGCCTTCCTCCAATCTCAAAACCGCCGCCCCCTTCTTCTCGAGCCTCTCTGCTTTTGACCATCGCCGCCGTGCTTCCGCCATCCTCTGCTTTTTCGCCTTCCACTATTGAGATGGCGCCTAAGTCCACCAAGAGCAAGGGAGCAGTGAAGGATGCCGGCGCGTCGGAGCAGCGGGAGAGCGAGCTGGTGGCGTGGCGGGCGCAGTTCGCGTACTTCCCCTCGACGGTTGGCGTGCCCGAGCTTCGGAAGATGTTCAAGTGTTTGTGGGGCGTGAAGATGGGGGGAGAGAAGACGGGGCATCCGGCCATGACCGTTGTTCCTGCCAGCGCCGGGCCTCCCCGCATCGGTACCCTTTCTTCATCGACTATTTCTCTTGCGGGCTCTGTCCCCCTTTCTCCGATTTCTTCAAGGACATCATGCACACCTATGGCTTCCGCCTTGTGGATTTTACTCTGAAGGCCGTGGCGTGCATGGACCTCTTCGCCCATCTCTGCGAGGGCTTCGTCGAGGTGTACCCCAGCACGGCGCTCTTCCGTCATTACTTCTCCCCTCAGATCCAGGAAGGGGGCGCCATTGCCGATTGCGTCGCCTGGATCCCGAGGGCCAAAGGGGCGTACCCGGACGGCGCCACGAAGGAGAGGTGGGAAGAATGGCGGGGCCGGTGGTGCTGGATTGAGGAGAAGGACCCGCCAGCCTTTTGCGAGGTTCGCCAGAAGCCGCCGGTCCGTGGCGGCGATTGGGGTGACGTCGACGCCGATGACGCGAAGCTCATGATCGCCACCACCAGGATTCTCCGGCTCACCCAGGCCGGGCTCACCCTCGATATGATTGGGGCGGACTTCATCCGCCGCCGGATTTCCCCTCTGCACGACAAGGGGAGGCCGACCTGGCTCTACGTGAACGCCGCCGACATCATGAGGCTCCTTCCCGGCCTCGACAACAACCTAACGATGCTGCGACACGCCCATTTTTGCCAGCAAATCTTCCAGCTCGAGGTCGACGACGTGGGCGAGGTCGAGCGGTCCGGAAAGCTTGCCAGGGCCGCCGCGAAGGCCGGCAAGGTCGACAAGGAGCCTGTTTTCTAGCTACCGGTGGGAGTGGTCCCCTGAGCAACAGCTCTCGTCGGAACGAGATCATCGCCATGATGCCGCTCTTCAACGCGCATGGCCTCGACTCGAACTGGGTCGATCCGGACGAGCTCATGGTGTAGGATTTCTTCGACACTCTGCAAGAGATATACATCACTAACGAGCCGCGGCTCATCCAGGACACCTCCCCGGCGGAGCTGGACTATATTGCCGCCAGGGTGGAGGAGGCAAGGCTTGCCGAGGAGGAGGCAAAGCTCGTCAAGGAGGCCGGCAGCGCCGGCGGCGTGGTGGACAAGGCTGCGGCGGAGGTGGAGGAGGTGGAGCTCGCCCGGTGGGCGGCAGCCGCTGGGGAGGCCAGTGGTGTCGACACTGGGGCTCCCCTCGTCGAGGATGCCGCCGACGGGTCATCGGAGGAGGAGGGCGAGGAGGAGAGGACCGCAACCGCCGATCTTGCAATCACCGAAAAGAGGCGGGTCCTGCGGCGGGCCACCTCCGGCGAGCCGGTCCGCCTCGACCGGGCTGTGCAGCTACGACAAACCCAGGAAGCGCCCGTGTGCTAGACGTGGGCGGTGGCGATGAAGAAAACGGCGAAAGTCGTGGCGTAGAAGAAGAGGACACCTGCTTCTTCATTGTCCAAGCGCACCCGGACGCCATCGCCTCCCTCCTCACCGGCAAATATCGGTGTGGGGATCGAGGGTGACTTGTTTGACTTTGGGCCTCTCAGCCCGGAGAGAGAGCTCAGGCCTCTCAGCCCGGAGCGGAAGAGGAAAGCAACGGAGGAGGAGGAGGAAGAGAACAAAGAGTAAGCCTCTGCTTTCCTCCCTCACTTCTTACATTCCCCCCTGACGGTGTTGCTTACTTGTCTTCGTCTTGCAGGGATGTGGAGACACTGGACCAGAGGATCAAGAGGGCTAGGATTTCGGCAAGCGGCCAGCCCCCGGCAGGCACCTCCAGTACGCCACTGGTGGTGTCGAGCAGCCCGGACAGCAGCCCCCAGCCCAGCCCCCGGCGTAAGTCCATCACCCATCCCTTGTCCACGTGTGCAATGCACGACGCTTTGGTACTGACCCTGCCGCGAATGTAGGAGGGGAGCAACACCAAGGGGAGCCATAGAGGGCTTCTCCCATCGTGCCACCCCCGTCGACCACGCCGCCCCAAGGGGCGTCCCCGGCAAGGGCACCAAGCGCTGAGGCCATGCATACGGAGGAGGAGGGGGAGAACACAGTCGCTGGTGGCTTCGCCTCGACGCCAGACCTTGGCGGAGAAAGGGCTTCCACATCTCGGCCCGTCATGGGTAAGCTACTTGCTCTTCTCTTCTGCTTGCATTCTTCCATTCCTCTTTTCCTCATTGGCTTTGGATCTTGGCTTCGCCCCGTCTCTTTCTTGGCGTCCAGACCCCTCCTCGGAGGACATTGACACCACCATCAAGGACGTCGCTGCGGAGGCCGCAGTGGAGGCAGAGAAGATTGCTGCTGAGGAGAGTGCCAGGGGCGCCACCGAGGATGCCGCCAAGGGGCCCACAGAAGAGCCCGGCGAGGGGGCTGTCGGGGACGCCGGCAAGGCCACTACCGAGGAGGTGGCGTTCGACGACCTGCCCTCCTCCTCTGCTACCTCTGGCTCCAGCAGGTACCTGAGGGTCAGCGACGACCTCTTCGTCCATCTCCTTCAGCCGGGCTCCCTTCGAGAGAGAGGTGTTCGACGAGGAGACGCTTGCCGCAGCCGGGCTCGAGGTCGTTGATGAGCCGGGTGTTGGTGGCGCTGGCTCCCAGGAGGAGCAGCTGCTCCAAGCCATGGGTGCCAGCTTCCGGAAGCTTCAGGCGCTCCACCGCGCTCGTCTGCAAAAGGCCAAGTCCAGGACGGTGGTGGCAGAGAAGATGGAGGAGGACTTTGGGGGGCGTCGCCGAGGCGCAGGACTGGTTCCGCCAGGCCCAGGACGAGCTGAAGGCCGCCCAGGGTGAGATGGCCAACCGTGAGGTGGAGCTCTCCCTGAAGCTGGCCGGCATCGAGAAGGCCCAGGAGACGGCGAAGAAGTTGGCTGATGAGGCGGAGGCCGTCCGGTCCCAGCACGAGGCCGCCCTGAAGACCCAGGAGGAGGACCTTGTCGAGCGCGAGGAGAAACTTGCCGCCACGCTCCGTGGCAAGGACAAGGAGTTGGACAAGCTCGTCCTGCAGCGGACCTAGGAGCTGGAGCGGAGGCATCAAGAGGCGCTCAATGCCCTGGCTCAGGCCCACGCCGGCAAGGTGAAGGAGCTGGAGAAGCAAGCCCTGAAGTTGGCCTAGGAGAAGCACACGCTCAACGGTCCTCTGACGGTGGCGCAGGGCGAGGTCATCAGCAAGTCTGGAGAGCTCTCCGAGGCCAACATCTCCATTAAATATCTCAAGCTGAAGCTGGGAGAGCTCGAGGAGACGTTGTCGGGTGCCTTGACCCGGGAGGGGCTACTGACCAAGGAGCTTGAGACGGAGAAGCAGCTGCTGAGGAACGACACTGCCAACCTCAAGGACTACAAGGCGGGCGAGAAACGCTGGCTCGGGCACCTTGCCGCCGTTGCAAACTCGGCCGCTGATCAGCTGGCCATTATGGGGATGCCGGAGATGGTGTATGCCCCAGAAGCGAGCCTGAGCCCCAATGCCAACCTGACCATATACTTTGAGAAGGTCATCGGCGCCCTCAAGCGGCTTCACTCCAACCGGGCGGCCTCCGTGGCCAAGCAATCCCGGATACTCTGCTGGGGGACCATGACCAGGCTGCACACCAAGATCGCGCACTGGCACCCAGACCTCGACTTTGGAGCTGTGCTGAAGAGCTTGCCCGAGGATGCCGACATCACGGCGCTCAATGAGCGTATCCAGCCCATCCTCAGCCGCATCGACAAAATCAAGAGGGTGGAGGGCCAGCGCCGGGACTAAGCATCACGTTCTCCGTCGCCGCTGTAGGTTCATGACCAAGACAATGCTATCTTTAGTTAAAACCGCGACGGCAATTTGTGTAATATAACTCTGTGATGCCCCTGAAACTATGCATGTTATTTTCCTGTTCGATTTTCCTTTGTATGTCCACGCCACGTCAACTGGGTGAGCTTTCCGGCACGTAAACCCAGGGCGGCGCCTTGAGGACGGATCCTCATTGGCCTGTCGAGTGTGCTTGTTTCCGGGCAAAGCACCTTAACGCCCTTGGCACGGCCGCTTGATCTGTCGATCTTGACTCGAGTCAGAACCGAAAGCGTTGCCGATGGCGAAAGGCTACCCTGCCGCTCCCGACGCGGCCGCTTGGGCTGTTGAGCGGACTCAATACAAAGCAAGGGCATTTCCGATCGCAGGAGGGCCCCTCTGCGTACAGGCTCTCCATAAAAATCCCGAACGGTCGAGGATAATAACCTTATATTTTATGGAGAGAAACTTAAAATTCAGCATGACTTAGCTCTCTCGTCGCCGCCTTGGTGTCCTTCATGCCAACGAGCGGCGCCGCCTTCTCCGCAGGAGCCGTGGCGATGAAGAATAGCTAGGTCGACTGCTAGGCCTGATTGTCACACTGGCGGTCCCCTACCTGGTGCCCCAGAGATGTCGGTGGAAAACGACACCTATGGGATCACTGGAATCCCTTCTACGGTTGCGGGGCGCGGGGATCGTGAGAAAAGCGGGACTAGTAGACAACACAAAGGGATTTACCCAGGTTCGGGCCGCAAAGATGATTAAAACCCTACGATCCTGCTTTTGTGGATGTATTTAGTGTTCTTGAGCTCTTGAACTAGCTCAAGGTGCTATGGGGTTCGAAGGAGCCGAATCCTTTCTCTGTGTGCCATGGGCCTCCTTTTATAGGCGAAAGGGGCTGCCACAGTGGCACACAAGAGGTGGAAAGTGCTACAGCATTGTGAGTTTATCACTAGTATTACATGACAAGGCGCATTAAATGCGAGGCTTAGGTGTCCCTTCGCTTTATTGGGGACGGGGGCGAGGCCCATCCCGTCCGTCGCCGCTCCTCCTTGCTTCGACACTCGCCCCGGCCAGCGATGCATGTGGTGCCATGTAGGCAGGCAGGCATTTGAGGTGGCGCGGTGGTGGAGCCTCCACGAAGGATTGCATGCTGCCACGCATGTGCTTGCCCAGCTGGTTGGGTCGGCAGCTGCATGCGAATGACGGTGAATACTTGGTTGGCGCGGGCGTGGAAGTGGCCCTACCGGTGCGCTTGGCGAGGGCCTTGTCGAGTGGCCCGGCAAGGGTCTTGCCGTGGTGCGCTGGCTTCCCCGGCAAGCATCTTGCGAGGGTCTTGTGGGTTTCTTCAGTGAGGATGGTTGCCTTCCTATCCTCATCTGAGCTTGTCTATTCTTTGTCTTCACAAAGATCTGCATGCCACAACAGAGGTGCCTCCCAAGCCTTGTCCCAACGCTTTTGTCAAGCGTTGGTGGGCTCAAGGGTGGCTCACTTTGGCTGGCGCGGGCGAGCTGCCCCGGCAAGGGTCTTGTCAGGGCTGCTAAGGCTGCCCCGGCAAGGGTTCTTGCTGGGGGAACCTACTACGCCTATCTGATCTTTGTGGCCTTGGTCCTTGTTGTTGCTTCGTTTGTCCTTGTGGCTTCGGCTTCTCTCCGGCTTCCCTTTCCTGCCGTGTCTGTGTGTGGCCGTGGCGGGAGGCTCTGACTGCCCGTGCACAAGTAAAGGGGTCAAAAGCAGAGCCCCTACTTTTTTACACCGACAGTTCTCCTTGGTATGAGCCGCCTAGTATTTTGACAAGTCTGTTTCCTCCGCTAGCTGGCTTGCCAGAGGGCGTATTTCTCTTACGCACTTGGTGAAGTCTGCTGCTTCGAAGGGAGACCCGTCTTTTTTGAAGTGTGGGCAGCCGGTGGCTAACTCTTCCGGGTCAAGTTCTGCTTGCCATGCCTTTGCCCGGCTTAGCACGGTGATGGCACCGGCTCGAGCAGCTGATAGCTTCAGCTCTTCGACTCTTTGCGGCAGCGCTGATAATTTTTCCAACACTTCTTTGATAAGTGAAGGTGGTTGTTTTTTATGAGAAGCAGCAGAAATCGCCCGTTGAGCACCAGTGTACCACTACTCCACCAGGGTATATGCAGCTTTCAGCTTGACGCGCATGTCTTGACCCAGCCTAGAACTTCTGGAGCCTGCATTGGTAAAGATATTGATGAACCGGCTACTAATTGTTAAACATTGGTGTTAAAAGATTAAGGTATATTGTTACTTACCAAAGATGGTGACTGTCATGCTATTGATTTGATGCTTTAAGCCGGATAACTCGTCAGTCACCGGCTTAAGAATAGCCTGAACATCTTCAGCTCTTTTTAACAGAGCTGCCTTCTCGGTATCCCAGCCGGCTCTCTCAGCATTGAAATCCTTTTTCAGCTTTTCAGTGTTTTCTAAAGCGTTTTTTTATTCCGATTTAGCTTTGGAAGTCTCAGATTGTGGGGATTTGATATTCTGCCGCAGATCAGTGACTTGAGATGCTTTCATGCTTCGTCAGCCTGCAATGACAGAGACAAGCAATATTATGATCTTCTTCTTGGAAGTCCCAAGCATAATACAAGTATTTTACTTGACACTTGGGGGCTAATGCACGTTGCTCTTTTAGGGCAAATCTTTAATGACCCGGTTTAGCTGTGAAGACTAAGCCGGCCCTTGGGGGCTACATATTTGGATTTGTTCATAAAATATCATAATAAGTCCCAGCTTAGCTATGCAGCTTAAGTCGGCCCTTGGGGGCTACATATGTGGATTTTTGTACTACAGCTTGAAGACCCGGCTTAACTTTCTTCTTTTTAAGCCGGCCCTCGGGGGCTACATTTTATGATTCAGCAGTTACAAATTACAATGGTATAGCTACAAGATCAATAAAGGCTTTTTAAATTCTACAACATATTCAATTCTTTTGAATTCAGTAGACTTGGCGGCTGACAGATATATACTTATATGAGAAGGCTTTGTTCGTGCTTACCTCAAAGCGCTCCTTCATAAGATTGACTAAGCAGGCTTTGAAGTCACGACTGGTATGAAGGTGGTTCAGATAACCCGCATGAATGTCCTGAGCATTGAACTGGGCATAGCTCTCCAAATCCAATTTCCACTTGCCCTTCTCAGCAGTTAAAAATTCTTCCTTGGCAGAATGTTTGGCCAGCACCATGGGATTCCCCGGTTCATTATACCTGGTGCCAGTGACGACAACATCTTCAGCCTCTTCAATAGGCTTGGCGGGGCTTGACGGTTTAGCACCTGATGCATCAATAGTCATGGGTTCCATAGAGGCCTCTGGAATTACTGGTGGTGACTCGTCAACAAGGTTTTCAAGATTCTGAAATGAAGCTTCAGACTCGGGCAGTTGTTGTTCCGGCTCGCGCTCCTTGGGGTCCTCAACCGGCTTATTTGTTTTGGCCTTCTTGCTTGGCTTGGCCATTCCACTAACAAAAAAATAATAAAGAGATCGGTATATATGTTTACAAAGTTAGAACAATGAAGGCAAGAATTGTTACCCAGGGGCAATCTTGAAAGCTGGGATATGAGTCCCCACTAAATCGCTAGAAGACGACTTTGAAGTGCCCTGATAGTTTGAATCAGAAGGGTTAAGGGGTTGTCGAACAAGACCCGCCTTTGGAAAAGCTAAGTCAGAAAATTGTGAAACCTCTACTCGGCGCTTGCGAGGAGCCGACGTATTGGGTAAACCGGAGGAGAGAATACCACCACCGCTATTCTAGGTCATGCGGCGAACTTCATGCTGCTGCTTCTTAAAAAGAAAGTTGGGATCCAAGGAAGCTAAGGGGTGAGAAAACCTTACTTTCCACTCGCTTGTCGAGTTTTCTGTCTCGGTAGAGGCTCTGAATCGGAGGAAAGGATAGTTACCTCTTCGCCATCTGCGTTCTAGCTTCTGCCTCGTCCTGATGGTAATCAGTGTCAACAAGATGATTAAAAATGAGCCAAGGGAGTCAAGTTCTATCTCTGACTCAGAGTCATCCAAAGCAAGCTGCTCTGAGATGTTGGTTTTTTTCTTGGCAGGCTTCTTGACAGCCTTGTTCTTTGTCCTGACCTTTTTTGCCGGTTTGTCCTGGAGCTTCTTTTTCCAAAAGGAGGAGTTAGCCTGCAGGTATTCAAAGAGAATGAGATGGCGGATTGACATATAAAGAATAAGTGGGAAAATTGTTTAAAGTACTTACATATGGAGTTTTATTGAGGATGTAAAAAGGAGCTAAGCCAGTCTTGTTGCAATCTTTCTAACTCTCATTAAGCAGGGACTTGGTCATTGTGTTGATTGCATCATCATCCATTTCAATTTGGTAGTGGCATTGGGGATCTTTCACGCTGCCAGTATATTCACATATTAAGCCGGGCCGGCGGCTTAGGGTAAGATCCTCCACGCGACCCAGCATCGCACTAGGTCGACTCCAGTCAAACCATTGGCCATTAAGGCCCTAATTTTGGAGAAAATGGGCATATATTTGGCCCAAGCTTCTATACTAATCTGCTCTAGGAGATGGTGTCTGTTGCTAAGCTGATGTTCGCGGAAACCCGCCAGAGGATTTTCTCCTGCTGGAGATGTGTCTTGACAGTTAAACCATGTCTGGTTCCAGTCCTTAGGATGACTGGGAGGTGCAACAATAGGGAAAGTGGCTTCTTTCCGCCTTTGGATGGAAATGACGCCTAGTTATAAGCTAGGCCGTCGGTGAACTCAGTCTGCCGGTTCAAGTAATAGAATTCCCTAAACAACTCTAAGTGGACTCTTGTTGGAGATACACCTCACAAAAAACTTGAAAGTTGCAGATGTTTGAAATAGAGCTAGGCCCGATGTCTTGAGGATGTAGTTTAAGGAAATGTAGCACGTCACAAAAGAATCTTGAGCCAGGTGGGGTGAACCCACAAAGCATGTGATCAGTGAAAATTACAACTTCACCCTCTTTGGGGGCGGGTCTAGCTTCATCTCCAGGAATCCTCCAATGGATATCCTCTTTTGGGGCTAAGACGCCCACTTTGACATGATCTTTAAGAGCTTCCTCTATGACAATGGAGACAACCCAGTTGCATGAAGTAATAGTTTTGGTCATTTTCGTTGAGAAAAGGCCTAGAAAGAAAAGTGTTGCTGGGTTAAGAATATGATGTTAAACCGGCAAGTGATTTGAGGACAGGTATGCAAAGCAAGATTAATTGATACAAAATAAGAATAACTATTATAAAGGTTGGCATGGTTAAACCGTCGAAGAATAGGAGGGTTACATCAGAATACTACATTGGCGGCTAAAAAGGATTCAAAGTTAAGCCAACAGCTATTTGGTGAGCTACATGTTATAATTTAAACCGCCATGAGGAGCTAATGACTACAGATCTGGAGTAGAGCTGAATTTTGCTAAGTGTTAAGTAAATAGGTTCCACAGATTGGTTCTGCTATTTTAGATCTACAACAGGTCAAAAATGAAAAATAAATTTTAACTTAGTTACAGCGGTGGAAGAACACGCGAGCTGGGCTTTGCGTCTCAGCAGGACGGAACGCATCTGCGTTTGGAAACAGGGGCTAAAACTGCTACCGCACCAAGTTTATATTACAGTTGGATCAAACTAATCATCAACAAGGGGACACTAGGGAAGTTTTTGATGAACGCCGAAGAACTCCGATGAACGGAGGGAACCCTAGTGCAGATCTGAAATAAACACTACTAGGGAAAACCTTACACATAGAACTTTAGCAGTAGCGCGTGTTAAAAAAGGGCGCTAGTGGTACATAGCAGTAGCACGTGCGGGATAAGGGCGCGACAGATAAAAATGTAGCAGTACCGTGTGTTCCTGTAAAAGCGCTACTACTATTATTCCCATTACTAAGCCGATAGGCTACACATAGTAGTAGCAGTCTTATAAAAACTGCGCTACCGCTAGGATCTATGTAGCAGCGCATTTACTATGAAAAGTGTTACTGCTAATGAAAATAAAATAAAATGAAAAACAAATAGAAAAGTAAATGAAAATGAAAGAAATAGAAAAAGGAGAAAGAAAAAAATGTATAGAAAAATAATTGAAAAAGGAAACAAAAGGAGAAAGGCATAGCAGTAGCGTCTGTTCATAAGAGGCGCTATAGATAATATAGTAGCAGCGTGTTTCCTAGACCCCCGCTATAGAAACAGAAAAGGAAATAAGAAAATAAAAGGAAAATACATAGCTATAGCAGTAGCGCGTTTCATAAAAACCACTATAGCTATCTTAGGACACTTCATGAAGATGTGACGCGGAGAGAGAAAAGCCTAATCGCCTCAAAAAATCCAGGATACCCACTCTACGTGGTTAACGTGCCGCGACAAAGGTTGTACATCGACACAATCCCTGTGGAGAAGTTCTTCCTCCGATTCGATTACATCTTCGACATGTTTCACTTGAAGGAGATGTATTTTACGTTTGTCCGCCTTTATGCCTTGTACATGAACTACATCATCGGGATTGAGCACATACCTTATATCTGTGTCGCTGACCCGTACTTCATGCATGAGAGCTTCTTGGCAGTCTACGCAGAGCACCGTGAATGCGCGAGGGACAACTTCGTCAATTTCATGGTCGCCAATAAGGACAAGGAGACGATTCTCGTGCCTTATCACCCCCTGTAAGTCATCCGCGCGGATATCCTTCCTTCGATTTCAGTCATTCATTTGCACGATGGAGGCTAATTAATTTGAGGTGTACTTATTTTTCGCAGCAACAGGCGCACCGTTCTCATCATCCTTTACCCCCGATACTCCCACGCTCTTTACTTGGACTCGTCCAAGAACATTAACAAAAAGGATTACACCCACATCAAGTCTGTTCTCGACAGTTCTATCTTTTTCTACGGTATATAGGGTGGAGAGATCAAGATCAAGAAGACTAGGAACGGCAGGGCCACCTTCGGCCATAAGACTGACTTCTGCTGCATCCAAAAACCGAGTGAGTGTTAATGATGGATTCTATGTCATACACCAGATGCTGGAGTACAGGCGGGATCGGCAGAACCTTCGCATGTCACCTACAGCCGGGGATGCCCATATTCTGCAATGGGCAAGGAACGTAGGAGATATCGACGATCATCGGCTTTGAGCTGAGTTCTATCGCATCCAGCATGAACTTGCCCAAATCATCATGAAGGAGGTCCTCGAAAAAATAGGGTTGTTCTACGAGGAAGGGGAAATGTCGCGGCAAGACGTCCAAACACGCGTAGTGGCGCAGTGTCTCGATCTAAAGCATTTCACTAAGCTCGGGGACTATCTCCCTGACTTGGATGGATGGCACAACATGCTTAAGTGATTGTCGGTATATGACAATGTGTCCGTTTAGTCCATACTTTATGTATGCCTTTGATTTATGCACGACGAAACTTTATTTGTGATGTAATTAAACCATCCTCCACGACTAGCGAAGATCACTCTAGTTAGGGCATTCTCGGTATGATGAACTTTGTTATTTATGCTTATGATATGTTGCTTATATTTTGCCAAGTCTATCTCTTTCTGTTGCTAGACTATATATGTTGCATATCATCGACTCATGTGACGATGCAGGTGCATAGATCATCAATGGCAAAGAAGTGCTACGCTAGGAGTATATGACGAGTGGCCGTAGTGTCAGGCCCAGGTGTACCGGTTTCCAGTTTCCGAGCGACAACCAGTAGTTAGTTTAGGTTCACGCTAGTGCGAGAGAGGGGTACAAACTCATGTACTGCATAGTTCTGCTCTCACTCATAGTGATAGCTCTTCTCGCCTATATCATTGTTTAGATGTAACATCTCAAATTTCCAATTTGGAATGTTTTACAATTATTAGCTAAGCATCTATGCATATTGTTTGAAATTGAGTGGCATTTGAAATTTCAGAGGCATTTGAGTAATTTTTTTTGGATTTGAATTTGAATTGGCAATTGAAATTTATTCCATTAATACCTGACAAATACTTGAGCAAAAGTATGAGAGGAGTAAACATGACACTCCAAAAAAATGTCAGAAGAAAATATTGCAAAAAAATTTGAATTCCAATTTGAATTTTATTTGGGATTTTCAGAAAATGTTTTTTTAGTTTCTGGTTTGCCTGTGGAAAAATGTTCAAGTTGTAGGATTAGTTCTTCTGAGTCTAGTAATATATCTGTCCTATAAAAAAATACATTTTTTCTTAATTAGTTTTCCCCTCTGTCGTAATTCAAAAAAAAGAAGGAAAGCCCCCCCCCCCCCGAGCTGGCCAGGACAACGGCCCAGCTAGCGAGGCCGCAGCCCACCAACGCGCCTGAGCCGGCAGCCCAGCGCGCAGCGTCCGCACCCAAGAACCCCTCACACCGGTCGCCCATTCGTTCCCATCTCTCTCTCCCTCACTGACCCGCCGGCCCCACCCTTCTCTTTCCCCTCGCGCATGACATGCCGCACTGGAGCACGTGCAGAGCACACCCGACAACGCAATCTTCTCAGGATCGCGATCCCGCATCGCCCCCTCGTCCAAGACTGTGTCCTATAAATACCCCTCGACCTTCTCTCTCCACCCACCTAAAACCCTAGCCTAAACCCCACCACCGCCCACGCCCTCGCGAAACCGATCTCGCCGCCGCCGCTTCTGTTCATCGCCGTCTCCGTCACCGGTGACCCATCCCCTGCCACCCAACCTTGGCAGCCACCCCCCCCATTGGTACGCACCTTGCTGACATCTTCTTGTCGTCCAGGAACAACCCGAGCCGCCGCCTTGAGCATCACCCGCCGCTCGCCGGAGCTGTAGAGCGCCCGACGCTCCACCACCTCGTCTCGCTCGCCTCCGACACCCCCGAGCTCCACCAACTCCACCCCCGACCTGCCTCACTCCGCCGCCTCGCCCCGATGTCTCCGCCGTCGCCCCAGACCACCGTAGTTGTTGTGCCGTCGCCGCCCAAGCCGCCATCGTCCATCGCCATCGTCGCCACCTTCTGTAAGTCACTGGAGTCGCTCCCCGCCGTCCGATCTCCAACCTAAGGTTTAGATTAGAAGTAGCGAAGTGGTACGGTTTTTAGCCTTAGATCAGTTTTGTTTGTCGGTTTATTTAAGGTTTTGTATGGTTAGATCAACCGTTCGACTTTTCTGTTAGCCACAGACGCGTTTTAGTTAGTTTTCGCCCGAGCATTAGATAGGCCCATTAGCACCTGTTTTTTTGTTTTAGTTTTAGTTTTTGTTTTTAATAAAAATAGTTCTGTTTTTGTAAAAGCTATAACTTTTAGGTTGTTTATTATTTTTAGTTGTTTTTTGTTAGTTTGCAAATTTCCTATAGTTTCTGTAGAAAATAGGTTAGTCCATGTTTAAGTTTATAAAAATAGTTTTATATTAGTTTTAGTCAGATTAGTTTTTCTGCCATAATTTGGATTGGGATCATTTTATTTTAGTGATCCTTTTGCCCACTGCTTAGTTTTGACCTTGCCTAGTAGTAGGAACTTGTTGGGGTATTTTTAGATTGTATTAATATTAGTTTTAGTTGAAATCAAGCTTTTCTAGTTTTTTAAGCTTGCTACTATTTCCTACTGTTCTAGTTATTATGGAATTTTATTTTGCCTCTATTATAATTTATTTTAGATTAATTTCTGTAGTTACAGAGGATGAACTTTTATTTACATTAAAATAAAAAGTTTTATTTTATATTATTGCTACTATTGTTTTAGGCATAATAGGAGTTCTATAATAGCTTTTGATGTGATTCTTTTTGCACCTAGTTTGTATGATATTTTCCTTTCTGTTAGTTAGCAAAGCCCTTGTTTAGGTTCTGTTAAGAATAGTTTTAATAGGATAAAACTATTTCTTAGTTGTTGCTTGAAGTGATGAAAACCTTGAATTGTTTTCTTCAAGTTTTCCTTGGTTTTGGTTTGAGTGCTTGGGTGATTTACTTTAACCATGTTATGCTATATAGTGGTATACTGATTTGTGCTATTGTTTGACTCGATAGAATTCCCGGAGTGCGAAGCCTGCTATTTTGAGTCGCTAGTTTTCGAAGACCGTCAACCAGGCAAGTCATCCGATCATGTTTTACAATACCTATGATTTTGTTGCATTAGAATTATTCCTCCCCACCATGCATGCCGTAGGAGAATTTTAAGTTATGTTCTTGAGTAGTATCATGAGGTAGGATGAACCCATTTCCCTTGTTACCAATGCCCGGGACGATGTAGTTGATTGTTATCCTTTCGTAGACGGGGTTGGTTGAGTGATTCATAAGGGAGATGCGAGAGTTAAGATAATGAAAACCCCATGACTTCAAGCTCAAGATGGACATCAAAATTCACTACTAGGTGGAGGACTGTTGACGGACACCCTGGAGGAACCAGCGGATGGCCGGGATGCATGGAGAAGCGCCATGGCATCTTGTGAAAAGCTTCACCCAGCCACGAAGGGACAGATGGATACCCCATTGACCGGAAGCTTACCTCTACAGCCGCAAGCCATTATGGGCTCTGGCTTGGTCGACCCTAGGCGTGACTCTGGCTGGACGGTGCTACGAGATGTAGAAGAACGGTAGGATTGGATGGGCACCGACAGTGGCCCAGAGGAACTCTTCGGAAGACCCTGTTTCGTTCGTCCCGTCTTCAAACACCAGGCAGTGCGAGGACTTAAAAGGAGGGAATGATTCTTGCAGGTAAAGTGCACAAGACTCTGCAAAGTGAAGACCTAATCGATTAGCCGTGTCCCCGATTACGGATAATTTGAGCCTCTAGAACTTGGAGTATTTCGGAAATCTCAACACCGAACTTAATAAATTAATTGAGGGGTTATTTAATAAATGGGAATGAGACTTTGGTTGGCGGAACCATCTCTAAAACCAATATTTTGTAGTAATTTGTAAACAAGTCCTTTGTTGTAGGAAAAAATAGCTTTTTGCAAAAACATAAAACTTAGAGCCCCACAGCCATATTGCATATAGTATTAGTAATTTTATTGTTATTGTCCCTTCATGACTTGCCAACATATTCAAAAATGCAGACCTACACGGCTGCAATGTTTTATGTTGCAGAGGAGTTTTTCGACAAGGAGTGAGGCTACGATCCACGCTTGGCGATTGCCCTATGGAGTCGGATGGACTCGCTATTTGTCCATGCTTCCACAGCTTTATTTAGTTTATTTCTCTTGAGTTGGCCTTCGGCCGAATTTATTATGATGTAATAAAGACTCGATATGAGAATCGTGTAATAAATTCAGGTGTGATTGAACTTTGAATCTTTTCATCAATGTACTGTGTGTGCCAGCATGATCTTGGGATGGTACAGCTACACAGGGACTTGACCGATTTCGGGTCGGGTTGCTACAGAGATGGTATTCAGAGCACACGCTGACCGTAGGGCATAACCCCTAGGATCTAAAAGCCATAGGAAGAGACTATTTACCTTATGTCTTTATTATTCCGTCCTGCTCATTTCTGACTTCTCTATGATTTCAACATTCTAGATGGCCGTCAAGTTCATCCCTGTTCTGCTCCCGGAGTTTTGCGAGCCAGATGAACCAATGCTTTTTGGTAGGAGACTGGTCCAGATCGCTAAGGAATTTAAGATTGCTCTGCCTTCAATCACCGGGATCCCAACCATGGCATTTCCAGAAGACCGTTGCTATAGGATTATGGTGCACATACCAGGGAGGACGTTCGGAAACCTCTTGGCTCCCATTGACTTCAGGTTCACTGCTCCCACTTGGATCCTCGGGAGGGACATAGCAGTTCATAGTGCACTTGGACGCATATAGGAGGAATACATGGCCGAGCTTGTTGGATCAGATCACACCATGATTTCTGGCAGGACTGCAGATGGAGAGATCATCCGCACCATAGATGACGACTCCGTTCACTCATTTGTCCAAGACTTGGAGGCTCACATCAGGGCTGTAGAGATTCAGATGCACAGGAGCTTGAAGACAATCCAAAAGTTGCACCATCGTGAACTTGATCTGGAGGATACAGCACGTGAAGCCCACTATGAGCATGAGGATGAAGTCAAGGATTTCAAGGAGAGAGTCGACAAGCTGAAGATGGATGTGGCCGCATTGGAGGAGAAGTTGGATCTGGGAGAAGACCTTTTTCCGAGTGGAGATGATGGACCTCTCATGAGCAATGACCAGGATTATGATGAGAGCTCCACCAAAGGAAGCCGCAAGAGGAGGCGCCGCAGCAGAGGACGCCGCACCGGAGGACGCAAGGATGATTGATGAAGACATTTAGTCGACTACCATGCTTATTTTATTTTCCGTCGATCAGTTAGGCCGCTATTTTTGATTATCGTGAGATTTTGTAATCCAAGATTGAACTATGTTTGAGATGATTGAATAAATGATTGGTGTGATTATGATTGTGCATTCATATGGGTAGTGCTATTTTCTCGTTAGACCATTGTTCTATTCTAAATTTCTCATTCACTCCAAAACACCAGATGCCTCCGAGACGAGACCCCGGTTTCAACTTTCCACCGGAGCTCATCCAGCTGATCTAGCAGCAGAATGCCCTCATGCAGATGCTCATCCAAAACCAGAACAACAACAACAACCATCCACCACCACCACCCCATGTCGACAACTTGACCCGGTTCCTAATGCTGAATCCGCCGGTGTTCTCTAGCAGCACTGAGCCGATTGTGGACGATGACTGGCTCCGCAAGGTTGGAAGGGAGTTAGACACTAATGGATGCACAGGTGCAGACAAGGTGCGCTTTGCCGCACATCAGCTTGATGGACCTGCAGCCTCTTGGTAGGAGAACTACACCACCACTTCTCCAGCCGCCACCATGACATGGGACCAGTTGCAGCAGGCCTTCTGCACCGCTCATGTCTCAGCTGGAGCCATGAGTCTGAAGAAGCGTGAGTTCTGCCACTTATGCAAGGGGAACCGTACTATGGGGCAGTACGTGATGAGTTCAGCAAATTATCTCTCTATGCACTAGATGATGTGGCCACAGATGCCGCAAAGCAGGAGAAGTTTCTGGAGGGACTCAATGATAAACTGGGAATGCAGCTAATGGTGGCTACCTTCAACAACTACCAAGAGCTGGTAGACAAGGCCACCATACTTGAAGGCAAGCAGCAGCAGATTGATAGCCGCAAGCGGAAGTATGGCCATTGGAAGTACAACTCCGGAGCTCAGCAAAAGCCCCGTTATGCCCCATACTTGGGAGGACATACCCATCACACCCATGGAGGGCATAATCATGGAGGACATAACCATGGAGGAAATGGGAACAACCGCAACCACAACAACAACTCCAAGTCAGGCAATGGAGGCAATGGCAACCAGCATCGTCCTGCCCCGGCTCAGAAGGATCTGAGTCACATGACCTGTTTCAAGTGCCAGAAGACAGGACACTATGCCACCGACTGCCCGGAGGCCAAGCAGAGGAATGGAAACGACAACGGCAATGGAACCTCCACAAAGAAGCCCAACCCTTTTCCTCGTGCTCAGGTGAATCACATTGACATGGAGGACGTCTATGATCAGCTAGAAACTGTGGTTGGTAAGTTTTTATTAAATTCACATCCAGTATTGGTACTCTTTGATTCTGGTGCAATGCATTCATTTATATCAAGGGTAGTCATGGAAAAGTAAGGGTTGCCCACTAGAACCCTTAGAAGCTCTCTTCAGGTCAGCTCCCTAGGAGGAGAGATGATGGCAGGCTTAGGCTGTCATTTGACCCTCAGCATCGGAAACCATGATTTTTCCCGCAGACCTCATAGTATTGGAATCCCATAGTTTGGATGTAATCCTAGGCATGGATTGGTTGACGAAGTTTGAAGGAAACATCGACTGTGCCAGCAAGACGATTTTGCTCACCACCCCGGAGTAGAAGAGGATCAAGTATGTATCCAGGCGCACCCCGATGAAGAATCAGGTGAATTCTCTCATAGGAGTCGTTCAGGAGGAAGTGCTGGTAGTGCAGGATTTTCCCGATGTGTTTTTGTAGGAATTACCAGGAATGCCATCGGACAGAGACATTGAATTTCTGATTGAGTTATTGCCCGGCACAGCCCCAATATCCAAGAGACCTTATCAGATGCCCCCGAATGATTTGGAAGAGATCAAGAAGAAAATTAATGAGCTATTTCAAAAGGGATATATTCGGCCAAGCTCCTCACCTTGGGGAGCCCCAGTTCTTTTTGAAGAGAAGAATGATGGAACCCTGAGAATGGTGGTGGATTACTGTTCGTTGAACAACATGACCATCAAGAACAAGTACCCTCTGCCGATGATTAATGACTTATTTGATCAGCTAGTTGGAGCCAAAGTATTCTCCAAAATCGATCTTCAATCAGGGTATCATCAGTTGAAGATCCGGGAAGAGGATATACCCAAAACAACTTTCACCTCCAGGTATAGTTTATATGAGTATACCGTCATGTCATTCGGGTTCACTAATGCCCCTGCATATTTTATGAGTATGATGAACAAGGTATTTATGGAATATTTGGACAAGTTTGTCGTGGTGTTCATCGATGACATATTGGTTTTCTCCAAGAGTGAGGAAGAGCATAAGGAACATTTGTGTCTAGTTCTGGAGAAGCTCCGAGAACATCAGTTATATGCCAAGTTCAGCAAATGTGAATTTTCGCTGAAGGAAGTTGGATTCCAGGACATGTTATTTCAGGAGAAGGAATAGCAGTCGACCCCACCAAGGTTGATCAGTCACCAATTGGCAGTCACCCACCTCGGTCAAGGAGATCCGCAGTTTTCTCGGACTCGCAGGATATTATCGGAGGTTTATTAAGAATTTCTCCAAGATTGCCAAGCCCATGACTGAGTTGTTGAAGAAAGTACCAAGTACATTTGGACCGAGGATTGTGAAGCCAGTTTCTAGGAATTGAAGAAACGATTGGTTACATGCCCAGTGCTAATTTTGCCGGACATACACAAGGATTACTAGGTATATTGTGAAGCTTCTCGTCAGGGATTCGGAGGAGTATTCATGCATGAAGGAAATGTTGTACCTTGTACCTCTAGACAGCTACGACCTCATGAGATGAATTACGCCACACATGATTTGGAGTTAGCAGCCGTAGTGAATGCACTCAAGACCTGGAGAAATTTCCTTGTTGGAAACAGTTGTGATGTTTACACGGATTATAAGAGCTTGAAGTATATCTTCACGCATAAGGAGTTGAACCTTAGACAGAGGAGATGGCTAGAGTTGATCAAGGACTTTGACATGAGATTGCATTACCACCCAGGAAAGGCTAATGTTGTAGCAGATGCCTTGAGCCATAAGAGTTATGTGAATACTCTTATAGCAGGAGGATTACCCCAGGAGTTAGTCGATGACCTCAGAGATCTTCAACAGGAGATAGTTCCGAGAGGATATGTTGCAACAATGGAAGTTCAGTCCACTTTGGCCAAAAGAATTCACGAAGCCCAGAAGTCGGACAAGGAAATTGATGAGATAAAGAAAAGGATGAATGAAGTAAAAGCTAAAGGGTTCCGTAAGGATGAATACGGAGCTATATGGTTAAAGTATCGTATTTATGTGCCCATTGCTCCTGAACTCAGGAAGCTAATTCTTCAGGAGGAACATGATTCACCATACTCGATTCACCCAGGTAACACCAAGATGTCTCTGGATTTGAAATAAAGTTTTTGGTGGACAGGTATGAAGAAGGATATTGCCGAGTACGTAGCAGCATGCAATGTTTGCCAGCTAGTAAAGGCGGAACATCAGAAGCTAGCGGGGTTACTTCAACCTCTGTCAATTCCCGAGTGGAAATGGGAGAAACTTGGAATGGATTTTATCACAGGATTATCGAGGACCCGTTCAGGTTATGATTCCATCTAGCTAGTGGTTGATCGCTTGACCAAGGTAGCTCATTTCATTCCCGTGAAGACTACCTATACCAGCGCTAAGTTAGCCAAGATATACATGACCAGGATCGTATGTCTGCATGGTGTTCCAAGGAGTATCATGTCAGATAGAGGAACACAATTTACCTTAAAGTTTTGGAATCAGTTGCATGAAACTTTGGGTACGAGGCTAGAGTTCAGTACAACTTTTCATCTGCAAACAGATGGACAGACTGAGAGAGTCAACCAGATTCTGGAGGACATGTTGAGAGCTTGTGTGCTAGACTACGGGTCTACCTGGGATGATAATTTGCATACGCAGAGTTCTCGTACAATAACAGCTATCAGACCAGTCTGAAGATGGCCCCTTTCGAAGGTCTATAGTGAAGGAGGTGCACAACACCATTGTTGTGGGATGGTGTTGGAGACCGAAAACTTTTTGGTCCCGATCTTATTAGAGACTCTGAAGAGAAGGTCAAGCTGATTCGAGATAGACTCAAGGTAGCTCAGTCGAGGCAGAAGAGTTATGCCGACAGTAAATGCAAGGAAGTAACGTAAGAAGTGGGAGACCGAGCATATCTCCGTGTGTCCCCACATCGTGGAATCAAGAGGTTTGGCGTTAAAGGAAAGTTGGCACCCAGGTTCATTGGCCCCTACAAAATCCTTGAACGTCGTGGAGAAGTTGCCTACAAGCTGGAATTACCGGAAGCATTGTCCGGAGTTCACGATGTCTTCCATGTTTCCCAGCTGAAGAAATGCCATGTTGAGATGGCCGATATTCCTTTGAGAGACACAGTGCCCCTAGAGGCCATACAACTCGACTTGATCTAACTTATGAGGACAAACCTGTCAGAATTCTTGAGACTGCGAACAGAGTTACCCGCAGCAAGATCATCAAGTTTTGCAAGGTTTTGTGGAGTCATCATTCCGAGGATGAAGCCACTTGGGAGCGAGAAGAAGATCTCCCCGGAGATCACCCGCACCTATTTGCTAGCTAACCCTAATCTCGAGGGCGAGATTCATCTTAAGGTGGGTAGGTTTGTAACATCCCAAATTTACAATTTGGAATGTTTTACAATTATTAGCTAAGCATCTATACATATTTTTTGAAATTGAGTGGCATTTGAAATTCCAGAGGCATTTGAGTTCTTTTTTTTAAATTGAATTTGAATTGGCAACTGAAATTTATTCCATTAATACCTGACAAATACTTGAGCAAAAGTATGAGAGGACTAAAAATGACACTGCAACAAAATGTTAGAAGAAACTATTACCAAAAAGTTTGAATTCAAATTTGAATTTTATTTGGGATTTTTAGAAAATGTTTTTTTTAGTTTCTGTTTTGCCTGTGGGAAAATGTTCAAGTTGTAGGATTAATTCTTCTGAGTTTAGTAATATATATGTACTATATAAAAATATATTTTCTTAATTAGTTTTCCCCCCTGTCATAATTCTAAAAAAGAGAGTAAAAGCCCCCCTCCCGAGCTGGCCAGGCCGACGGCCCAGCTAGCGAGGCCGCAGCCCACCAGCGCGCCCGAGCCGGCAACCCAGCGCGCAGCGCCTGCACCCGAGAAACCCTCGCACCGGTCGCTTGTTCGCTCCCATCTCTCTCTCCCTCACTGACCCACCAGCCCCACCCTTTTCTTTCCCCTTGCGCATGACACGCTGCACCGGAGCATGCGCAGAGCGCACCCGAAAATGCGTTCTTCTTGGGATCGCGATCCAGCGTTGCCCCCTCGCCCAAGACTGTGTCCTATAAATACCCCTCAGCCTTCTCTCTCAATCCCCCTAAAACCCTAGCCTAAAACTCACCACCGCCCACGCCCTCGCAAAACTGATCTCGCCGCCGCTACTTCTATTCGTCATTGTCTCCGTCACCGGTGAGCCACCCCCTTCCACCCAAGCTTGTCAGCCGAACCCTCCCATTGGTCCGCACCTCGCGAACATCTTCTTATTGTCCAGGAACAACGTGGGCCGCCGCCTTGAGCATCACCCGCCGCTCACCGGAGCTGCAGAGCGCCCGACGCTCCACCACCTCGTCCCGCTCGCCTCCGACGCCCCTGAGCTCCACCAACTCCACCCCGACCCCGCCTCACTCCACTGCCTCGCCCCGACATCTCCGCCATCGCCCCGGACCACCACAGTCACTGCACCATCGCCGCCCGAGCTGCCATTGTCCTCGCCGTCGTTGCCACCTTCTATAAGTCACCGGAGTCGCTCCCCGCCATTCGATCTCCAACCTAAGGCTTAGATTAGAAGTAGCAAAGGGGTGCGGTTTTTAGCCTCAGATGGGTTTTGTTTCCCGGTTTATTTACGGTTTTGTATGGTTAGATCGAACCGTTCGGCTTTTCTGCTAGCCGCGGGCACGTTTTAGTTAGTTTTCGCCTGAGCGTTCGATAGGCCCAGTAGCGCCTGTTTTTTGTTTTTTTGTTTTAGTTTTAGTTCATGTTTTTAATAGAAATAGTTCTGTTTTTGTAAAAGTTGTAACTCTTAGGTTGTTTATTATTTTTAGTTGTTTCGTTTTTTGTTAGTTTGCAAATTTCCTGTAGTTTTGTAGAAAATAGGTTAGGTCATGTTTAGGTTTATAAAAATAGTTTTATATTAGTTTTAGTCAGATAAGTTTTTCTGCCATAATTTGAGTTAAGATTATTTTATTTTAGTGATTCTTTTTGTTATTGCTTAGTTTTGACATTGCCTAGCATTAGGAACTTGTTGGGGTATTTTTAGATTGTATTAAAATTAGGTTTAGTCGAAATCAAGCTTTTCTAGTTTTTTCAGCTTGCTACCGTTTCTGCTGTTCTAGTTATTATAGAATTTTATTTTGCTTATGTTATAATTTATCTTAGATTAGTTTCTGTAGTTACAGAGGGTGAACTTTTATTTACAGTAAAATAAAAAGTTTTATTTTATATTATTGCTAGTATTGTTTTAGGCATAATAGGAGTTCTATAATAGCTTTTGATGTGATTCTTTTTGCACCTAGTTTGTATGATGTTTTCCTTTCTGTTAGTTAGCAAAGCCCTTGTTTAGGTTCTATTAAGAATAGTTTTAGTAGGATAAAACTATTTCTTAGTTGTTGCTTGAAGTGATGAAAACCTTGAATTGTTTTTCTTTGAGTTTTCCTTGGTTTTGGTTTGAGTCCTTGGGTGATTTACTTTATCCTTGTTATGCTATATAGTGGTATACTTATTTGTGCTATTGTTTGACTTGGTAGAATTCCCGGAGTGCAAGGCTTGCCATTACGAGTCGCTAGTTTTTGAAGACCGTCAGCCATGCAAGTCATTTGATCATGTTTTACAATAATTATGATTTGGTTGCATTAGAATTATTCCTCCCCACCATGCATGCAGTAGGAGAATTTTAAGTTATGTTCTTTAACCTTGAATTTAGCGGAAATATTCACCCGGCCACGAAGAGACGGATGGATACCCCATTGACCGGAAGCTTACCTGTGCAGCACAAGCCATTATGGGCTCTGGCTTGGTCGACCCTAGGCGTGAGTCTGGCCTATGAGATGTAGAAGAACGGTAGGATTGGATGGGCACCGGTAGTGGCCCAGAGGAACTCTTGGAATGACCCTGTTTCGTTCGTCCCATCTTCAAACACCAGGCAGTGCGAGGACTTAAAAGGAGGGAATGATTCTTGCGGGTAAAGTGCACAAGACTCTGCAAAGTGAAGACCTAATCGATTAGGCGTGTCCCCAGTTACGGACAATTTGAGCCTATGGAACTTGGAGTATTTCAGAAATATCAACACCGAACTTAATAAATTAATTGAGGGGTTATTTAATAAATGGGAATGAGACTTTGGTTGGCGGAACCATCTCAATTACAACCAACATTTTGTAGTAATTTGCAAACAAGTCCTTTAGTGTAGGAAAAAGTTGGCTTTTTGCCAAAAACATAAAACTTAGAGCCCCACAGCCAAATTGCATATAGTATTAGTAATTTTATTGTTATTCTCCCTTCATGACTTGCCAACATATTCAAAAATGCTGACCTACTCGGCTACAACGTCTTATGTTGTAGAGGAGTTTTCCGACCAGGAGTGAGGCTACGATCCACACCTGGCGATTGCCCTATGGAGTCGGATGGACTCGCTATTTGTCTATGCTTCTGCAGCTTTATTTAGTTTATTTCTCATGAGTTGGCCTTCGACCAAATTTATTATGATGTAATAAAGACTCGATATGAGAATCATGTAATAAATTCAGGTGTGATTGAACTTTGAATCTTTTCATCAATGTACTGTGTGTGCCAGCATGATCTTGGGATGGTACAGCTACACAGAGACTTGACCGATTTTGGGTCGGGTCGCTACATAGATGGATGACGATGTAGTTGCAAGAACTTGTATCACTATTTTCGAGATGATGACGAGAGACCACTTTGTGTTGGATGATGATTATGATGATGACATGATTTGATACTATGACTACATTTATATGTGTATGATGCTAAATATTATTGTATAAAGCATGTTCATATACAAAACAAATATGCAGAAAAAAGCTAATAAAACTAACAGTAGCGAGGGGAATAGAGTTAGCAGCAGCGCGCCCTTACCAGTAGCGCATCCTGAACTAAAGCGCTGCAGATATTAGCAGTAGCGCGTTGCCCAAAAGGCCGCTACTGCTAGCTATGTATAGCAGTAGCATCGGTTATCATGCGCTACTGATACATGTTAGCTGTAGCACCGTATCAATAGCGTGGCTCCCACGCTACTGATACACCTAATACGCGCGCTACTGCTAGGCTTTTCCCTAGTAGTGAAAGCAGGAAAGGTACCTGTTGGTGCTGATGAACAGCGAAGGAGCGCCGTGATCTCTGGACACGGTCAGGGTGATGCAGTGGCTGGAGTTGAGGATGCTGGAGATGATGGCGGCGGAGCTCGGGCTGTGCTAGACGGCGCGAGGAGGAAGAAGAAGATGCGAGGGCAGGGGTAAAAAGTGAAAAGGAGGACCCCCTGCCCCTATTTATAAGGAAGTGGATAGATGGCATGCACGGGAATCGAGGAGGCCAAAAAATGATTATCTGGCTATGTGGACGCCTCAATTTTCGGGAGGTCCATTTAGATAAAGATCCGTTGAGATATCCCGGGCCTTGTGTAGAATTAATGCGTGTGACGTCATGGCGGGTTACTATGGTTCAGTGATGTGACGTCATGGTGGGTTATAGTGAATTGATAAAAGTTAATGAAAGAAGAATCTGCTAAGTTAAGTGATGAAGATTGATGTGAACCAATTCAAATCAACCTGGGGCCTAATGTTTGGGATATAACTCCTAGGTATGACCCACTAGGAGGGACCGGGTCATGCCATCGGCGGCTTAAGCATGAAGTTGGCGGTTCATGGATCAAGCTTGTTAAAGGCCCAAGGCCCGGAAGCGACTCAAGGCCCAGAAAGATGAGCCGTCGTATGTTTAACTTGTTGTGTAAGGCAAGCTTAGTTAGAAACCAAGCCGGTCACGTTTGTGTGAGCCGGTCAGGACTCTGTAAGCCACCGGGCACCAACCTGTATATAAAAGGGTGACCCGGCGGCGGGTTAACTGAAGAAAACAATCGATCGAGTACTAGGTCAAGCGTATTCACTCCCTAGTAATCGAAACACAAGCAATACCACCGAAAGCAGGAGTAGGCTTTTACCTCATTGAAGGGGCTGAACCTGGGTAGACTCTTCGTGTCCTTTGTCCCGTTCAACCCCTTTAAGCTAACCTAGCTACGATGGCTCCACACCTAAGTCCTTTTGCTAGGGCATCTACCGTGTTAAATCCACGACAGTCTAGGTGCTCTAATATTACTTTTGTTAACCACAATTGAAACTTCAGCATGTTCCTTTATCCTAACAGGAAAAGGTGGTTTCTCAATATAAAGAATAGGCACAATTGGATCAACATTGTAAATGATAGTTTCATCTTTATGTATAACGGGTTCCTTAATCTTTTATTTAATAGGTGGATGATATTTAAACCACTACTCCTTAGGGAGATCTGAAGGAAATACGCCCTAGAGGTAATAATAAAGTTGTTATTTTATATTTCCTTATATCATGATAAATTTTTATTATTCATGCTAGAATTGTATTAACCGGAAACTTGATACATGTGTGGATACATAAACAAAACACCATGTCCCTAGTAAGCCTCTACTAGACTAGCTCGTTAATCAAAGATGGTTAAGTTTTCTAACCATAGACATGTGTTGTCATTTGATGAACGAGATCACATCATTAGGAGAATGATGTGATGGACAAGATCCAATCGTTAGCTTAGCATTATGATCGTTCAGTTTTATTGCTATTGCTTTCTTCATGTCAAATACATATTCCTTCGACTATGAGATTATGCAACTCCCAAATATCGGAGGAATTCCTTGTGGGCTATCAATGTCACAACGTAACTGTGTGATTATGAATATGCTCTATAGGTATCTCCGAAGGTGTTTGTTGGGTTGGCATAGATCGAGATTAGGATTTGTCACTCCGAGTATCGAAGAGGTATCTCTGGGCCCTCTCGGTAATAAACATCATAAGAAGCTTTGCAAGCAAAGTGTCTAATGATTTTTTTACAGGATGATGTATTACGGAATGAGTAAAGAGACTTGCCAGTAACGAGATTGAATTAGGTATGAAGATACCGACGATCGAATCTTGGGCAAGTAACAACCGATGACAAAGGGAATAACGTATGTTTTCATAACGCTTCAACCAATTAAGATGTTCGTAGAATATGTGGGGGCCAATATGAGAATCCAGGTTCCACTATTTGTTATTGACCGAAGAGGTGTCTCGGTCATGTCTACGTAGTTCTCGAACCTGTAGGGTCCGCACGCTTAACATTCGATGACGATATTGTCTTTTATGAGTTATGTGATTTGGTGACCGAATTTTGTTCGGAGTCCCAGATGAAATCATAGACATGAATAGGAGTCTCGAAATGGTCAAGAGGTAAATATTTATTTATAGGACGATGGTATTCGGACACCGGAAGTGTTTCGGGAAGCACCTGGTACTTATCGGGTCACTGGAAGGGGTTCCAGGCACACCCGGCAAAAGATATGCGCCTTATGGGCCAAGAGGGGAAACGCACCAGCCACAAAGGGGCTGGTGCGCCCCCCATATGGGCTGGCCAAATTGGAGAAGGAAAGGAGAAGGAGGAAATAAAAAGGGGAATAGGATTCCCCCTTCCCCCTCTTCCCTTCCTACTCCGAATAGGAATAGGGGAGGGGGTTGGCCGAATTGGGAGAGGACCCCAAGTAGGATTCCTCCTACTTGGGGCGCCCGCTTGGTTGCCTCTCCTCTTCTCCAAACCATATATATGTATATGTGGGGAAGGGGGCGCCCACAACATGAAATAACAATTATTAGCCATGTGCGGCGCCCCCTCCACAGTTTACACCCCCGGTCATATTGTCGCGGTGCTTAGGCGAAGCCCTACACGGATCACTTCACCATCACTCTCACCACACCGTTGTGCTGACGGAACTCATCTACTTCCACGACACCTTGCTAGATCAAGAGGGCGAGGAACATCATCGAGCTGAACGTGGCAGAACTCGGAGGTGCCGTACGTTCGGTACTTGATCGGTCGGAGCTAGAAGAAGTTCGACTACATCAACCGTGTTGTCTAACGCTTCCGCTTTCAGTCTACGAGGGTACGTGGACACACTCTCCCCATCTCATTGCTATGCATCTCCTAGATATATCTTGCGTGAGCGTAGGAAATTTTTGAAATCACATGCTACGTTCCCCAATAGTGGTATTAGAGTCAGGTCTATGCGTCGATGATATGCACGAGTAGAACACAAAGAGTTGTGGGAAGTGATCGTCATACTGGTTACCACCAACGTCTTATTTTGATTCGGCGGTATTGTTGGATGAAGCGGCCCGGACCAACCTTACATGACCACGTTCATGAGACCAGTTCCATCGACAGACAGACAACTAGTTTTGCATAAAGGTGGCTGGTGGGTGTCTGTTTCTCCTACTTTAGTTGAATCAAATTTGACCGCGGCCGGTCCTTGTTGAAGGTTAATACAGCAATTTTGATAAATCACCATTGTGGTTTTGTGCTGTAGGTAAGAACGGCTCTTGCTAGAAGCCCGTAGCAGCCACGTAAATCTTGCAACAACAAAGTAGAGGACGTCGAACTTGTTTTTGCAGGGCATGTTCTGATGTGATATGGTCAAGACATGATGTGATATATGTTATTATATGAGATGATCATGTTTTGTAGAAGTTATCGGCAACTGACAGGAGCCTTATGGTTGTGTCTTTATTGTATGAAATGCAAACGCCATGTAATTGCTTTACTTTATCACTATGCAGTAGCGATAGTTGTAGAAGCAATAGTTGGCAAGACGACCACGATGCAACGATGGAGATCAAGGTGTCGAGCCAATGACAATGGAGATCATGACGATGCTTTGGAGATGGAGATCAAAAGCACAAGATGATGATGGCCATATCATGTCACATATTTTGATTGCATGTGATGTTTATCTTTATGCATCTTATTTTTCTTAGTACGACGGTGGCATTATAAGATGATCCCTTAACTAAAATTTCAAGGTATAAGTGTTCTCCCTGAGTATGCACCATTGCGACAGTTCTTCGTGCCGAGACACCACGTGATGATTAGGTGTGATAGGCTCTATGTTCACATACAATGGGTGCAAGACAGTTTTCCACATGCGGAATACTTGTGTTAAAATTGACGAGCCTAGCATGTACAGACATGGCCTCCGAACACTAGAGACCGAAAGGTCGAACGTAAATCATATAGTAGATATGATCAACATAGAGATGTTCACCATTGATGACTACTCCATCCACGTGATGATCGGACATGGTTTAGTTGATTTGGATCATGTATCATTTAGATGACTTGAGGGATGTCTATCTAAGTGGGAATTCTTAAGTAATTTGATTAATTGAACTCAATTTATCATGAACTTAGTCCTGATAGTATTTGCATATTATGTTGTAGATCAATAGCTTGCGATGTAGCTCCCCGTTTATTTTTGATATGTTCATAGAGAAAAATAAGTTGAAAGATGATAGTAGCAATGATGCAGACTGGGTCCATGATCTGAGGATTATCCTCATTGCTACATAGAATAAATGTGTCCTTAATGCACCACTAGGTGCCAGACCTATTGCAGGAGCTGATGCAGACGTTATGAACGTTTGGCAAGCTTGATATGATGACTACTTGATAGTTTAGTGCGCCATGCTTTACGACTTAGAATCGGGGCTTCAAAGACGTTTTGAATGCCACGGAGCATATGAGATGTTCCAGGAGCTGAAATTTGTATTTTAGACTCCTGCCCGTGTCGAGAGGTATGAGACCTTTGACAAATACTTTGCCTACAAGATGGAGGAGAATTGCTCAGCTAGTGAGCATGTGCTCAGAATGTCTGGGCACTACAATCGCTTGAATCAAGTGGGAGTTATTTTTCCAGATAAGATTGTGATTGACAGATTTCTCTAGTCACTATCACCAAGCAACTAGAACTTCGTGATGAACTATAATGTGCAAGGGATAAGGAAAAAGATTCTCGAGCTCTTCGCGATGCTGAAATCGGCGAAGGTAGAAATCAAGAAAGAGCATCAAGTGTTGATGGTTAACAAGACCACTAGTTTGAAGGAAAATGGCAAAGGAAAAGAAAGGGAACTTCAAGAAGAATGACAAGCAAGTTGTCACTCCCATCAAGAAGCCCAAAGCTAGACCTAAGCCTGAAACTGAGTGCTTCTACTAGAAAGAAAATGGTTACTGGAAGCAGAACTACCCCAATTATTTGACGGATAAGAAGGATGGCAAAGTGAACAAAGGCATATTTGATATACATGTTATTGATGTGTACCTTACTAGAGATTGTAGTAGCGCCTAGGTATTTGATACCTGTTCGGTTGCTAAGATTAGTAACTCGAAACAGGAGTTGCGGAATAAATGGAGACTAGTTGAGGGTGAAGTGACGATGTGTGTTGGAAGTGGTTCCTAGATTGATATGATCATCATCGCACATTCCCTATACTTTCGGGATTAGTGTTGAACCTAAATAAATGTTATTTTGTGTTTGTGTTGAGCATGAACAAGATAGGAATGTGTTTATTGCAATACGGTTATTCATTTAAGACAGAGAATAATTGTTATTCTATTTACATGAATAAAACCTTCTATGGTCATACACCCAACATTAATGGTTTATTGAATCTCGATCATAGTGATACACATATTCATAATATTGATGCCAAGATATGCAAAGTTAAATGATAGTGCAACATACTTGTGGCACTGCCTTTTAGGTCATATTGATTTAGAGTGCATGAAGAAACTCCATGCAGATAGACTTTTGGAATCACTTGATTATGAATCATTTGATACTCACGAACCATGCCTCATGGGCAAGATGACTAAAACTCCATTCTCCAGAACAGTGGAGCGAGCCAATGACTTATTGGAAATAATACATACCGATGTATGCGGTCCGATAAGTGTTGAAGCTCGCGGCAGGTATCGTTATTTTCTGACATTCACATATGATTTGGGCACATATGGGTATATCTAATTAATGAAACACAAGTCTGAAACATTTGAAAAGTTCAAAGAATTCTAGAGAGAAGTGGAGAATCATCATAACAAGAAAATAAAGTTTTTATGATCTGATCGCAGAGGCGAATATTTGAGTTACGAGTTTGGCCTTCATTTAAAACAATGTGGAATAGTTTCATAACTCACGCCACCTAGAACATCAGAGCGTAACGCTGTGTCCGAATGTCGTAACCGTTCTTTATTAGATATGGTACGATCTATGATGTCTCTTACCGATTTACCACTATTGTTTTGGGGTTATGCATTAGAGATAGATGCTTTCACTTTAAATAGGGCACTGTCTAAATCCATTGAGACGACACCGTATCAACTATGGTTTGGCAATAAACCTAAGCTGTCGTTTCTTAAAATTTGGGGTTGCGACACTTATGTCAAAAGGCTTCAGCCTGATAAGCTCGAACCCAAATCATAGAAGTGCGTCTTCATAGGATACCCTAAGGAAACAATTGCTACACCTTCTACCATAGATCCAAAGGCGAGATCGTTTTTGCTAAGAATGGGTCCTTTCTGGAGAAGGAGTTTCTCTTGAAAGAAGTGAGTGGGAGGAAAGTAGAACTTGATGAGGTAAATGTACCTTCTCTCAATTTGGAAAATAGCTCATTCGAGAAATCCATTCCAGTGATGCGTACACCAACTAGAGAGGAAGCTAATTAATGATGATGATCATGAAACTTCAGATCAAGTTACTATCGAACCTCGTAGGTCAACTAGAACACGATCGACACCAGAGTGGTACGGTAATCCTGTTTTGGAAGTCATGTTACTTGATCATGGCGAACCTACAAACTATGAAGAAGCTATGATGAGCCCAGATTCCAACAAATGGCTTGAGGCCATGAAATCTGAGATAGGATCCATACATGAGAACAAAGTGTGTACTTTGGTGGGTTTTCTTGATGATTGACAATCCATAGAGAATAAATGGATCTTCAAGAAGAAGACCAATGCTGATGGTAATGTTACTGTCTACAAAGCTCGACTTGTCGCAAAAAGGTTTTCGACCAGTTCAAGGAGTTGACTACAATGAGACTTTCTCACCCATAGCGATGCTTAAGTCTATCCAAATCATGTTAGCAATTGCTGCATTTTATGATTATGAAACCTCGCAAATGGACGTCAAAACTGCATTCCTTAATGGATTTCTAAAAGAAGAGTTGTATATGATGCAACCAGAAGGTTTTGTCAATCCTAAAGGTTCTAACAAAGTGTGCAAGCTCCAGCGATCCATCTATGGACTGGTGCAAGCATCTCGGAGTTGGAATATACGCTTTGATGAGGTGCTCAAATCATATTGTTTTATATAGACTTACGGTGAAGCCTGTATTTACAAGAATGTGAGTGGGAGCACTACAACATCTCTGATAAGTATATGTGGATGACATATTGTTGATCGCAAATGATGTATACTTTTCTGGAAAGCATAAAGGGTTGTTTGAAAGGAGTTTTTTCTCAATGAAAGACCTCAGTGAAGCTGCTTACATATTGGGCATCAAGATCTATAAAGATAGATCAAGACGCTTGATAAGACTTTCAATGAGTACATACCTTGACAAGATTTTGAAGGAGTTCAAAATGGATCAGTCAAAGAAGGAGTTCTTGCCTGTATTGTAAGGTGTGAAGTTGAGTAAAGACTCAAAACCCGACCACGACAGAAGATAAAGGGAGAATGAAAGTCATTCCCTATGCCTCAGCCATAGGTTCTATAAAATATGCCATGCTGTGTACCAAACCTGTTATGTACCTTGCCATGAGTTTGCCAAGGGGGTACAATAGTGATCCAGGAGTAGATTACTGGACAGCGGTCAAAATTATCCTTAGTTACCTTATAAAGGACTAAGGAAATATTTCTCGGTTATGGAGGTGATAAAGAGTTCATCGTAAAAAGTTACGTTGATGCAAGCTTTGACACTGATCTAGATGACTCTAAGTCTCAATCTAGATACCTATTGAACGTGGGATCAATTAGCTAGAGTAGCTCCATGCAGAGCATTGTAGAAATAGAAATTTGCAAAATACATATGGATCTAAATGTGGCAGACTCATTGACTAAAGTTCTAGCAAAACATGATCACACCTTAGTACTCTTTGGCTGTTAATCACATAGCGATGTGAACTAGATTATTGACTCTAGTAAACCCTTTGGGTGTTAGTCACATGGCGATGTTAACTATGGGTGTTTATCACATAAAGATGTGAACTATTGGTGTTAAATCACATGGCGATGTTAACTAGATTATTGACTCTAGTGCAAGTGGAGACTGAAGGAAATATGCCCTAGAGGCAATAATAAATTTGTTACTTTATATATCCTTATATCATGATAAATGTTTATTATTCATGCTAGAATTGTATTAACCGGAAACTTGATACATGTGTGGATACATAAACAAAACACCATGTCCCTAGTAAGCCTCTACTAGACTAGCTCGTTAATCAAAGATGGTCAAGTTTCCCAACAATAGACATATGTTGTCATTTGATGAACGGAATCACATCATTAGGAGAATGATGTGATGGACAAGACCCATTCGTTAGCTTAGCATTATAATCGTTCAGCTTTATTGCTATTGCTTTCTTCATGTCAAATACATAATCCTTCTACTATGAGATTATGCAAATCCCGGATACCGGAGGAATGCCTTGTGTGCTATAAAACATCACAACATAACTGGGTGATTATACAGATGCTCTATAGGTATCTCTGAATGTGTTTGTTGAGTTGGCATAGATCGAGATTAGTATTTGCCACTCTGAGTATTGGAGAGGTATCTCTGGGCCCTCTCGGTAATACACATCATAAGAAGCCTTGCAAGCATAGTGACTAATGAGTTAGTTACAAGATGATGTATTACAGAACGAGTAAAGAGACTTGCCAATAATGAGATTGAACTAGGTATGAAGATACCAACGACCGAATCTCGGGCAAGTAACATGCCGACGAGAAAGGGAATAACGTATGTTGTCATAACGGTTCGACCAATAAAGATCTTCGTAGAATATGTGGGGGGCCAATATTAGCATCCAGGTTCCGCTATTGGCTATTGACCGGAGAGGTGTCTCGGTCATGTCTACATAGTTCTCGAACCCGTAGGGTCCGCACGCTTAACGTTTGATGATGATATTGTCTTTTATGAGTTATGTGATTTGGTGACCGAATGTTATTCAGAATCCCGGATGAGATCACGGACATGACTAGGAGTCCCGAAATGGTCAAGAGGTAAAGATTGATATATAGGATGATGGTATTTGGACACCGGAAGTGTTTCGGGAAGCACCGGGTACTTATCAGGTCACTGGAAGGGGTTCCAGGCACACCCGTCAAAAGATATGGGCCTTATGGGCCAAGAGGGGAAACGCACCATCCACAAAGGGGCTGGTGCACCCCCCCCATATGGGCTGGCCAAATTGGATAAGGAAAGGATAAGGAGGAAAGAAAAAGGGGAATAGGATTCTCCCTTCCCCCTCTTCCCTTCCTACTCCGAATAGGAATAGGGGAGGGGGGTTGGCCGAATTGGTAGAGGACCCCAAATAGGATTCCTACTACTTGGGGTGCCCCCTTGGCACCTACAACATAGAATAACAATTATTAGCCATGTGTGGCACCCCCTCCACAGTTTACACCCCCAGTCATATTGTCGCGGTGCTTAGGCGTAGCCCTACACGGATCACTTCACCATCACTATCACCACACCATCATGCTGACGGAACTCATCTACTTCCTTGACACCTTGCTGGATCAAGAGGGCGAGGAATGTCATCGAGCTGAACGTGTGCAGAACTCGAAGGTGTCGTACGTTCGGTACTTGATTGGTTGGAGCTAGAAGAAGTTCGACTACATCAATCGCATTGTCTAAAGCTTCTGCATTCGGTCTATGAGGGTACATGGACACACACTCCCCCTCTCGTTGCTATGCATCTCCTAGATATATCTTGCGTGAGTGTAGGATTTTTTTTGAAATTGCATGCTATGTTCCCCAATAAGATCAACATGAGCCGCAAATGATTCACAAAAGGAGGCTACCATCTCAGAGTCAAGTCCATATTTAGTGCTAAACTTATGAAAAGTATCAGTATCCATAAAAGATTTAATAGAATTAAACTCAAGTATTTTTTTTGACTGTGATCAAAATCAAGTATTATACCTGACTCATTACCTTTGTCGAGTTCCTAATCTTCAGAGTTGCATTTAATTCTTTCCAAAAGATCCCATCTCAATTCAATAGTTTTCTACATAAAAGAACCAGTTGAAGAAGAGTCAAGCATGGTTTGATCATTAAGAGAAAGTCGGGCATAAAAATTTTGTAAGATAATTTCTTTGAGAGCTCATGATTGGGGCATGTGTACATCACATACTTAAGTCTCCCTCAAGCTTGAGAGATGCTTTCTCCTTCACGAGGCCAAAAAATATAAAAATATAATTCCGATCACGATGAACCAAATGCATATGATGGAACTTCTGGTGAAATTACAATTTCAATCGGTTCCAATTCCCTGTTCTAGTATCATCCAATAGACTATACCAAATCATTGCCTTTCCCTCCAAAGATAAGGGGAATACCTTCTTCTTAACTCCGTCCTCGAATAAACCCGCAAGCTTAAACAGTCCACAAATTTCTTCCACATAGATTAAGTGCATGTCATTATGTACCATAACATCTCCTCCATAAGTATTAGCTAGCAGTTTCTCTAACATACCCGAAGAAATTTGATAATAAATATTTTAGGTACGTTGAGGAGAAACTCTTATTGTTTCCGATCAAGGTGAAGATACCCCGAACAAACCCCTCAAAGGATTGTCTCCATAGTAACAAGTGACAATAAATTTCAGCACATAATATAAATGTTTCCTTATAAAATTCCACTCACTAAAGGCGCTTCACTCCCCAGCAATGGTGCAAGAAAATAGTATTGATGACCCACAAGTATAGGGTATCAATCATAGTCCTTTCAATAAGTAAGAGTGTCAAACCCAACGAGGAGCAGAAGGAAATGACAAACGGTTTTTAGCAAGGTATTCTCTGCAAGCACTGAAATTATCAGTAACAGATAGTTTGATAGCAAGGTAATTTGTAACGAGCAATAAGTAGTAATGGTAAAAAAAGGTGCAGCAAGGTAGCCCAATCCTTTTTGTAGTCAAAGGATAGGCCGGAACGGTCTCTTATAATAAACAAGCGTTCTTGAGGACACATGGGATTTCATCTAGTCACTTTCATCATGTTTGTTTGATTCGCGTTAGTCACTTTGATAATTTGATATGTGGGTGGACCAGTATTGTTCTTACTTGAAAAAACATCCCACTTATGATTTCCCCCTCTCGCAACCATCCACAACTACGAAATAAGAATTAAGATAAATCTAACCATATCATGAAACATGTGGATCCAGATTAGCCCGTTACGGAATAGCACATAAACTATGGTTTAAGCTTGTGCCACTCTAGCAACCCATCATCCAATAACTACTCCACAGTGCCTTCCCTTAGGCCCAAAGATGGTGAAATGTCATGTAGTCGACATTCACATGACACCACTAAAGGAAGCAAGATCATACATACAATCAAAATATCAAAGGAATACCAAATTCACATGATTACTTATTACAGGACTTCTCCCATGTCCTCAAGAACAAAAGTAACTACTCACAAATCATATTCATGCTCAAGATCAGAGGGGTATTGAATAGCATCAAGGATCTGAACATATAATCTTCCACCAAATAAACCAACTAGCATCAACCACAAGATGTAATCAACACTACTAGCAACCCACAGGTACCAATCTGAGGTTTTGAGACAAAGACTGAATACAAGAGATGAACTAGGGTTTGAGATGAGATGATGCTGCTGAAGATGTTGATGAATATTGGTCCTCCCATGATGAGATGATTGTTGGTGATGACGATGGCTTCGATTTCCCCCTCCCGAAGGGAAATTTCCTTGGTGAAATCGCTCTGCTAGAGAGCAAAAGTGCTCCTGCCCAGGTTTCGCCTTGAGACGGCGGCGATTCGTATCGAAACCTTCCTTATGATTTTTCTAGGTCAAATGGGATCATATAGGATAAGATGGGCCCCAAAGGCCTGCCAAAGGCACCACAAACTCGGGGGGCGCGTCCAGGGGGGTAGGGCGTGCCCCCAAGCTTTTGGCTGCATGGTGGGTCCCCCTCTGGTATTTCTTTCACCAATAATTTTAATATATTCCAAAATAATTCTCCATCATTTTCAGCTCATTTACAGTTGTTTAGAAAAGTGCCTCCGATATAGCCCTTTCTGGTCTAGAATTCCAGCTGCCGGCAATCTCCCTCTTCATGTGGAACTTGCAAAATGAGAGAAAAGACATCTGAATTGTACTATAAAGTGAAATAACATCCCATAATGCAATAAATATCAACATGAAAACATGATGCAAAATGGACATATCATTATTTCACTTTATGATGCAATTATTATGCCGTTTCTCTCTTATTTTGCAAGTTTCACATGAAGAGGGAGATTACCGGAGCTGGAATTCTGGAGCGAAAAGGGCTACAATAGAGATAGTTATTCTTCACAACTCCAAATGACCTAAAAATCTTTGGAAAATTATTTTGGAATATATAGAAAAAATTAGCGGAAGAAATACTAGGAGGGGGGCACCAAGGAGCGACAAGCTCAGGGGGCGCGCCCTACCCTCATGGGCGCGCCCTATGAGCCTGTGGGCCCCTGGTAGGCCTCCGATGCCCATCTTCTACTATATGAAGCCATTTGCCCCAGAAAAAAAAGAGAAGACTTTTGGGACGAAGCACCACCGTCTCAAGGTGGAACCTGGGAGGAGCACTTTTGCTCTCCGCCAGAGAGACTCCGGCAGAGAAACTTCCCTCTGAGAGGGGGAAATCAAAGCCATCAACATCACCAACGATGCTCTCATCGTGGGAGGACCAATCTTCATCAACATCTCCACAAGCACCATCTCATTTGAAACCCTAGTTCATCTCTTGTATTCAATCTTTGTCCCAAAACCTCAGATTGGTACTTGTGGGTTGCTAGTAGTGTTGATTACATCTTGTAGTTGATGCTAGTTGATTTATTTGGTGGAAGATTAAAGTTCAAATCCTCAAGCATATTCAATATACCTCCAATCTTGAACATTAATATGATTTGTGAGTAGTTACTTTTGTTCTTGAGTACGTGGGAAAAGTCTTGTTATAAGTAGTCATGTGATGTTGGTATTTGTTCGATATTTTGATGATATGTATGTTATTTGTTTCTTTAGTGGTATGATGTGAATGTCGACTACATGACACTTCACCATACTTGGGCCTAAGGGAAGGCATTGTGGAGTAATAAGTAGATGATGGGTTGCTAAAGTAACAGAAGCTTAAACCCTAGTTTATGTGTTATTCTATAAGGAATTGATTTGGATCCATATGTTTCATGCTATGGTTAGATTTATCTTAAATTCTTTTTTCGTAGTTGCAGATGCTTGCAAGAGGGGATAATCATAAGTGGGATGCTTGTTCATGTAAGAAAAGCTCCCAAGCACCGGCCCACCCACATATCAAATTATCAAAGTAGCGAACGCGAATCAACTGAACATGATGAACGTGACTAGATGACAATTCCCATGTGTCCTAGAGAGCACTTTGTTTTATATAAGAGAACTTTACGGCTTGTCCTTTGCTACAAAAAGGATTGGGCCACCTTGCTGCACCTTTGCTACTATTGTTACTTGTTACGAATTGATACGTCTCCAACGTATCTATAATTTTTGATTGTTCCATGCTATTATATTATCTGCTTTGGATATTTTATATGCATTAATATGCTATTTTATATTATTTTTGGGACTAACTTATTAACCTAGAGCCCAGTGTCAGTTTCTGTTTTCCCCTTATTTATGACTTTTACAGAAAAGGAATATTAAACGGAGTCCAAACAGAATAAAACTTTACGGTGATTTTTCTTGGACCAGAAGAAACCCACAAGACTTGGAGAGGAGGCAAGAAGCCCTACGGGGTGGCCACAAGCCGTAAGGGCGCACCCTAGGGGGCGCCCCTAGGGCTTGTGGGCCCCCGTAGACCTTCCAACCCTAATCTTTGCACTATTAATCCTCAAATATCCCCCTACACCAGAGGGCACACAAAAAATACTTTTTCGATGCCGCAAGCCTTTGTTCCTGTGAGATCCCATTTTGGGGCCTTTTTCAGCACTCCACTCAGGGGGGTTCGATCATGGAGGGCCTCTACACCAACCTTGCTACCCTTCTAATGATGTGTGAATAGTTTACCATAGACCTACGGGTCCATAGCTAGTAGCTAGATGGCTTCTTCTGTCTCTTTGATCTTCAATACAATGTTCTCCTCGATGTTCTTGGAGATCTATTCAATGTAATCGTCTTTTGCGGTGCGTTTATTGAGATCCGATGAATTGTAGATTTATGACTAGATTATCCATGAATATTATTTGAGTCTTCTCTGAACTCTTTTATGCATGATTAAGATATCTTTCTATTTCTCTTCAAACTATCGGTTTGGTTTTGCCCAACTAGATTGGTTTTTCTCGCAATCGGAAAGGTGCTTAGTTTTGGGTTCAATATTTCGGTGTCCTCACCTAGTGACAGAAGGGGCAGCGAGGCACGTATTGTATTGTTGCCATCAAGGATAAAAAGATGGGGTTTATGTCATATTGCTTGAGTTTATCCCTCTACATCATGTCATCTTACTTAAAGTGTTGCTCTGTTCTTATGAACTTAATACTCTAGATGCAGGCAAGAGTAGGTCGATGTGCGGAGTAATAGTAATAGATGCAGGTAGGAGTCGGTCTACTTGTCATGGACGTGATGCCTATATTCATGATCATTGCCTTAGATGTCTTCATAATTATGCGCTTTTCTATCAATTGCTCAACAATAATTTGTTTACCCACCGTATGTTTTCTTCAAGAGAGAAGCCTCTAGTGAAACCGATGGCCCCGGGTCTATTTTCCATCATATATTTTCAGTTCTATAAACCAAAAAAACCAAAAAATACCATGCTGCAATTTATTTATATTTACTTTAGTTTGCTCTTTTATTTATCTTTTATAGAGATACAATGTTCTCCAATTTATTTATATTTACTTTAGTTTGCTCTTTCATTTATTTCGCGTTGTGTGCAAGTATTTGTTAGTTTGTGTAGGTGCATATATTGGAGTCTTGCTTGTGCCTCCTACTGGATTGATACCTTGGTTCTTAACTGAGGGAAATACTTATCTCTATTTTGCTGCATCACCCTTTCCTCTTCAAGGGAAAAATCAACGCAAGCTCAAGAAGTAGCAGGAAGAATTTCTAGCACCGTTGCTGGGGAGGTTCTACATCAAGCCTACCAAGTACCCATCATAAACTCTCATCTCTTGCACTTACATTATTTGCCATTTGCCTCTTGTATTCCTCTCCCCCACTTCTGAAACATTTTCGGAAAAACACAAAAATATTTGCCTTTTTATTCGCCCTTCTTTCGTTCGCCTTTTCGTTTGCTTTTTGTTTGCTTGTGTGCTAAATTGCTTGCTTTGTCACGATGTCTCAAGAAAATACCAAGTATCTGACTTTTCCAACACTAATAATAATGATTTTATTAGTACTACGATTGCTCCCACCACTAGTGCAGAATCTTATGAAATTAATGCCGCTTTGTTGAATCTTATTATGAAAGAACAATTTTTTGGTAGTCCTAATGAAGATGCTGCATCCCATCTAAATACTTCCAGTGAATTATGTGATATGAAAAATAAAAAAGATGTGGATAATGATATTGCTAAATTGAAGCTATTTCCATTTTCACTACGACATCGTGCTAAAACTTGGTTTTCGTCTTTGCCTAAAAATAGTATTGAATTAGGGAACAAGTGTAAAGATTCGTTTATCTCCAAGTGTTTTCCTCCCGCTAAGATCATCTCCCTTAGGAATGATATAATGAATTTTAAGAAACTTGATCATGAACATGTTGCGCAATCTTCGAAAAGAATGAAATTGATGATAAGAAATCGCCCTACTCATAGTTTAAGTTTATGGATGATCATACCAAATTTTTACGCTTGTTTGAATTTTGCGTCTAGTAATCTTTTTGATTCCACTGCGGGAGGTACTTTTATGGAATTACATTAGGAGAAGCTACTAAACTCCTAGATAATATTATGGAAAATTACTCTTAATGGCATACCGAAAGATCTTCTACTAGTAAAAAAGTGCATGCGATTGAAGAAATTAATACTTTGAGTGGAAAGATGGATGAACTTATGAAATTGTTTGCTACTAAGAGTGCTCCTATTGATCCTAATGATATGCCTTTGTCCACTTTTATTGAGAATAATAATTAATCGATGGATTTGAATTTTGTTGGTAGGAACAATTTTGGTAATAACGCATATAGAGGTAATTTCAACCCTAGGCCACTTCCTAGTAATTCCTCTAAGAATTATGGTAATTCATACAACAATTCTTATGGAAATTACAATAAAATACCCTCTGATCTTGAGAATAATTTTTTGAAGATTTCATTAATTCTCAAAAGAATTTCAATGCTATGGTAGAAGAAAAATTGCTTAAGATTGATGATTTGGCTAGAAACATTGATATAATTTCTCATGAGATTGATTGTTTTAAGATTAGATCTATGCCACCTAAGATTGATAATAATGAGCCTATGAAAGCTATTAAAATTTCTATGGATGAATGTAAAGAGAGAACCTCTAGGATGCGTGCTAAGAGGGATTGGCTACAAAAAGCATGTTCTTCTAGTTTTTGTGATAATAATAATGAAGATCTTAAAGTGATTGGTGTGACTCCTATTGAATATTTGTTTGCTAATATAAATCTTGATAAAGATGAGACTGGAGATGAGTCACCTTTAGCTAGAAGGCATCCCAATAATTTGGAGTGTGAAGATCTTAATGAAAAAAATTATAAAAGTGGGATTGGCGAGGTCAGAACTTTAAGTAGCGATGAACCCAATCTTTTGGATTTGTAGGACTTTGATTATGATAATTGTTTTTTGATTGATTGTATTTCATTTTTTTAATCCATGCTTAATTCACCTCATGCTTATAATCGAAATAAAGCTTTTACTAAACATATCGTTGATGCTATGATGAAATATTTTGAAGAAAAACATGAATTGGAACTTTCTATCCCTAGAAAGCTTAATGATGAGTAGAGACCTACTATTAAGATTAAAATTAAAGATTATGAGTGTAATGCTTTGTGTGATTTGGGTGCTAGCGTTTCCACTATTCTGAAAATTTTCATGTGATGTGCTAGGTTTCCTTAAATTTGATGATTGTTCTTTGAATTTGCATCTAACAGATTCCACTGTTAAGAAACCTAAGGGAAGGATTAATGATGTTATTATTGTTGCAAATGGGAATTATATGCCCATAGATTTTATTGTGCTTGATGTAGATTGTAATCCTACATGTCCTATTATTCTTGGTAGACCTTTCCTTAGAGTGATTGGTGCAATTATTGATATGAAAGAGGAAGCATTAGATCTCAATTTCCATTAAGGAAGGGCATGGAACACTTTCCAAGAAAGAGAATTAAGTTGACATATGAATCTATTACGAGGGCCACTTATGGATTGCAGACCAAAGATGATAATACTAAGATCTATGTTTTATGCCTAGCTAGGGGCGTTAAACAATATCTCTTGTTGGGTGGCAACCCAATTTTATTTTATGTTTTTTGTTTTTGGTTCTATTTTTCAGTAAAAACATATTATAACCTCTGTAGTAATTGTATTTTGGTGTTTTAATTAGTGTTTGAGCCAAGTAAGACCTTTGAGATGGTCTATGGTGATAGTTGATTTGATATTGCTAAAAAACATAAACTTTTGTCATTGCCAGAATTTTAAAAAATCACAGAAACGTGCTTATATGAATTTTTACACAAGATTGATATACAACTTTCCCAGGTTTTCATAATTTTTCAGAAGTTTTGGAGTTACAGAAGTATATGAAATTCCATATTACTACAGACTGTTCTGTTTTTGATAGATTCTGTTTTCTATATGTTGTTTGCTTATTTTGATGAATCTATGGGTAGTATCAAGGGTATGAACCATGGAGAAGCTAGAACACAATAGATATAACACCAATGTAAATTTATAATGAGTTCAGAATAGTACCTACAATGGTGATTTATTTTATTATAATAACGGATCTTACGAGTTTTCTATTGAGTTTTGTGTTGTGAAGTTTCCAAGTTTTCAGTAAAGTTTTGATGGACAACGGCATAATGAGTGGCAAGAGCCTAAGCTTGGGGATGCCCAAGGCACCCCAAGGTAATATTAAAGGACAACCAAGCATCTAAGCTTGGGGATGCCCCGGATGGCATCCTCTCTTTTCTCTTCAATCCATCGGTAAATTTACTTGAGGCTATATTTTTATTCACCACATGATATGTGTTTTGCTTGGAGCGTCTTGTATGATATGAGTCTTTCATTTTTAGTTTTCAACAATCATCCTTGTTGTGCACACCTTTTGAGAGGGACACACATTAATCGTGAATTTATGTCGGTGTACAAAAGTACAGGCTCTTCTGTACCCCTTACTTGTGCACGGGCAGTCGTAGCCACACCTGCGGCAGGGCCTGGCAGGTCTGCAGAAGGAAAAACATAAGGCTATCAAGATAGCACCCAAGACGATGAACAAAGAGCAGAGGAAAAGATGGACTTCCCCCGACAACATCCTTGCCGGGACGACTTGTGTAGCCCCAGCAAGCTCCTTGCCGGGGCAACCTGCGAAGCACCAGCAAGGCCGTCACCCTTGAGGCTGAGAGATCTGACACCATCGACAGTGTCAAGGCCTAGAACTTGGGAATGCATGCATGGTAGCATACAGATCTTTGTGAAGATTGGTGGCCTGCGGGTCCACATGGGACCAGAAGACGAAGACCCCCGGCAAGACCCTTGCCGGGGACGACTGCAAGGCCCCCGGCAAGCCTTGCCGGGGAAGATTGCAGGGCCACAGCCAGGCCCGCACCTGAAAAGGATTTGCCACCTCACCACCACTCCAGTGCAACAACCAGCCTGCCAACTAGACAGACGCCTGCGTGGCGGCATACGGATCTTTGTGGAGGCTCTACCACCACGCCAACACAGCGGCTAGCTAGCCAGCGTGGCACTGTATGCCTCGTCAACTTGGACGCATGTCATGGCAAGGAAGGATGGCGACAGATGGGACGCTTTTGTTGTCGTCCCCGATAAAGTGAGAGGGCATGTAGGCAGCGCATTAAATGCGTTTGTCCTACGACGCCCGCGATAAGTATGTACACTGTAGATACTTTCCGCCTCCTATGTGCCGCTGTGGCAACCCCTTTGACATATAAAAGGAGGCCCGAGGCATACTGAGAGAGGGGTCGGACTTTTTGTACTAGGCATGCACCGCAGCTAGTTCAAGAGCTCAAGGAGCACAGAATATACACACAAGCAGACTAGGGTATTAAGCATCTTTGCGGCCCAAACCTGGGTAAAAATCCCTTGCACTGATCGGTAGACCCGCTCTTCGTGCAGGTCCTCTCCCTGCCAACCGTAGAAGGGATCGCCCCCTGATCCCATAGTTGTTCGTTTCCCCAACATCTTTGGCGCGCCAGGTAGGGTCCATAGGAGTTGTGAGAATCTGGTATATCAGTTAGTGCAATAGTTTATTCATCCCCATGGATCCCAAGAAGAAGACGATCACAACAGTCGGTTCATCCGGAGCCGCTCCGCCCATGCCAGCACGGACGGGTGACGTGGCATACGCCGATGGCAGAGGAGATCAAGATCCTCCACGCCACCCAGATACAAGAAGCCAGACGAGCGACGTCGTCCGCAGTGGCGACGACGGTCCGCACGCCGCCGCGCCCAAGGACGGAGCTGCTCTACCTACGGGTGGCGCGGGGACCTCCAAGGGCAGAAAGACGACCCAGCCAGCGCATGCACCACGGTCCTCTCAGCTCGTACACGACGAAGAGTGCCGCGATGTTGAGGACCCTGAGCGTTGCCGTGATAAGGGCCCTCAACATCACTCTCAAGACGCGCAGGGTTGACATGCATGCCATGATGTTGGTGAAAAAGGCACGCGGGCGCGGAACCGTGATGGAACTCCTTCTAACATAGTTAGATGTCTGAGTTCCTCCCATTCCTTGTGCCTATCGCTGCCACCGACGCGAGCAGAAGCATTGGCACGGGCGCAACTACTCCTCGAGTTTCCTCCTGCTATGGAGAAGCAAGAAGAGTGGAGGGCTGCCATCTAAAGCCTTATTGGCCATGCCAACAGGGATGGCCACCAGGAAGCAAGTCCCTCGCAGCAAGGGACCACTAAGCCAGCGTGCGTTGATAGTGGAAGGGTCGGAGGCACCGCAACCACGGTGCACTCCCCTCCACCACGGCTGGCCTGTCAGGTTGACGCCCGTGATAACGTGTCCACGGCGTCATCTGACCCACGAGCGCGTTGCGACCAACGTCAAGTTCTTCGCGAGCGGCTCAAGGAAGACGCCTGGACGACTATTGGGCGGTGACGGGAGGCGCGTCACCAATCTGATAGGCGTGCTAGGCCTACTACATACAAGCCTATGCCGGGGGATGCTGGTGACTTGCGCTATGCGATAACTTGTGCAGCGTTCACCCGCGAGCTACGACAGTTCCAGTGGCCCACCACCCGCACGTTCAAACCGGAGGTCCCGGAGAAGTACGACGGCAAGACCCATCCGTCTGAGTTCCTGAGTGTTTACACCATTGCGATGCAAGCTGTCGGAGCACGAGACAACAAGGTACTCACCAACTATTTCCCGTTGGTGCTCAAGCCCAACGTCAGGTCATGGTTGATGCACTTGCCGCTAGATTCCATCTTCTCTTGGTCAGATCTGCGCCATGAGTTTGTTGGTGCTTTTACGGGCGGCCACGTAGCTCCTGGCCAGGCAAGCAATTTGCATGTGATCCCTCAAAGGGACGGCGAATGCTTGCACAAATACATACAAAGATTCAGCCGTGTGCAGTACAACATCCCCGATGTTCATCCCGCCACTGTCATCTGCGTGTTCCATCAGAACATGCGCAATCAAAAGATGCGTGAAGAGCTGACGATGTACAAGGTCATGGATGTTGCCGAACTGTATGTTCTGGCCGACAGATGTGCCCGGACCGAGGAAGGAGGAAAGTACCCCGGTGAAGATGCCGGCGCAGGAAGTGACTTTGAAGATGAAGAAGTCGTTGCCCCGACAAAGAAGGGCCGACGACGCAACAGGAAGCGCAAGGGCAAGACCGTGCTTACCGTCGAAGAATCCAGTCACCCTGGGACCGCTATGAAGGCCAAGGTTGACGACCCCGGTAAGGATATTGCCGGGTGCAATGCCTACCGGGCCTTGGTGACTACCGACAAGTCAGAGGGCTCAGACAAGCAGTATTGCAAGATCCACCATACCAAGGGCCACAACCTCCAGAACTACCGCCAAGTCGAGCAGCTGATGGAGAAGCAGATGGCTGAATACGAGAGACGAGACAAAGAGAAGGGCCAAGATGGCGCAGAGGGATCCGGAAAGAAGCGCGAGGACTAGGGAGGTCGATGCGACAAGGAAAAGCAACAAGAGAGGCCTGCTCAAGGCCGCACAAGAAAGAGGAAGACAACGATCATGATGATGATGACGAGTCCACTGAGCATGAGTTTTAGAAGGCGATAGAGGTCATGTGTGTTGACGGAGGTGCCTCATTGCATTCTTCCCACCGCCAACTTAAACAGTGGGCGCGTGAGATTAATGCGACGAAACCGATGATCGACGCCCAGAGGCCGCTAAAGTGGTCCCACACACCTATCATTTTCGACGCCGAGGATCACTCTCATCCCACAACTTTGGTCGGGTGTTTGCCGTTGTTGGCCTCACCAACGATATGCAGCCTCAAGGTGACAAAAATGTTAGTTGACGGTGGGGCCGGTCTGAACTTGATCTCGCCCAATGTGATCAAGAGGCTGCAAATCCCTGATGAAGATCTCGAGGAAATGGGTACGTTCCAAGGGACCAATCCAGGGAGGAGCTAGCCCAAGGGAAAGGTCACGCTACCAGTTACATTTGGTGGCGACCTAAACTATAGGACAGAAAGGATCATTTTCGATGTCACCGAGATCCCGTTGCCATATAACGGGATCCTTGGCCATCCAGCACTAGCAATGTTCATGGCAGCGTCGCACTACGCATACAACAAAGTGAATATGCCCGACCCAATGAGCATCATCACCGTCAGCTGTGACAAGAGGTATGCGCTCATTTGTGCCAATCAACTCTATCAAGAGGCAGTTGCAGCATCCGCCGCCAAGGTACTTGCTCCTGCTGCCGAGAAGAAGACTGGCAAGGCTTTGGTCGCCGGCAAGACACCTGGCTCTAGCAAGGGCTCCTGCGCTCACCCCGACAAACACGCCTCTTCGGAGTGCTGCATTCCCGCTGAAGACGTGCCGGAGAGCTCTACCGGTAAGAGCCAGAAGTCCAAGGCGGCCACACGAGAAACCAAGAAAGTGCCCGTCAAGGAGGATGGCACGGGCAGAGCTTTCATCATAAGCTCCACCCTCGATAGCAAATAGGAAAGCGCGCTCGTCGCCTTCCTGCGGGCGAATCTCGATGTGTTTGCATGGCAAGCATCTGACATCCCCAACGTTCCCAGGGAGGTGATTGAGCACCACCTTGCTGTCTGTCTCCATGCGCGTCCTGTCAAGTAGAAGGTTAGAAAGCAAGATTTGGAGCGAAAAGAGTTCATCATCGAGGAGATTAGGAAGTTGGAAGCGGCAGACTTGGTCAAGGGAGTACTCCATCCGACGTGGTTGGCCAATCCAGTGGTAGTGCATAAGGCAAATAAGAAATGGAGGTTGTGTATTGACTATACTGATAACAATAAAGCCTGTCCAAAGGTTCCTTTCCTGTTGCCACACATTGACCAGGTAGTGGACTCCATTGCCGGGTGCGACATGCTGTCGTTCCTTGACGCCTACTCAGGATATCATCAGATCTTCATGAAGAAGGAAGATGAAGAAAAGACCGCGTTCATCACCCCATGTGGTACGTACTGTTTCGTACGAATGCCTTTCGGGTTAAAGAGCGCTGGTTCAACATTCGCTTGAGCAGTCCAAATTGGTTTTGAGCCCCAGTTGCATAGAAATATGAAAGCTTATATGGATGATATAGTGGTCAATGTTAGAAATAAGCCATGCGTTCATGTGCGTGCGTGCGTTGTGTGTGCTTGTGGCATGCGTGTGTGTCGCTGGGTAGGCGTGAGAGCCGGAGCTAGCTAGCCAGGCCGAACTTGGTGGCTGCTAGGTGTGGTTGTTAGCGCATGCATGCACTGGTAGTTAGCTGGTTAGCCGGCCTGGAGTTAGTGGCCGGTAGTGGTGGCCGTGTGGTGCGTGCGTGGGGGTCTGTATGCTTGGCCGCTGCGTTACGTGAGTATAAAGGCCAGGCGATGTAGTACGAGAGCCGTGGTGCTCTGGGAACGAGTTCGTGCTCGTGGGTGTTGGCGTTTGAGCGCCGGAAACCTCTTGTGTCCACCTGTGTCTTCTTCTTCCCTTCTTCTTCTACCTCGGTCTGCAGCAGAACAAGAGAGCTGTGAGAGGTAGGCGAGAGCTAGGGCTAGTCGGCAACAACAATTGGTATCGGAGCATCGGGTTCGGAGGAGCTCGCCGGCGATGGCGCTCGTCCCGTGCGGCGGCGGAGCACGGTGATGCCGGGCGTGCGGAGAGCGCGGCGGCCGCGGCGGACCTGCGCGGTGGCGCAGAGGCTGCGGTGGCGCGGCGCGGCTCGGCGGAGGGAAGGCCAAGCTCCGGGACACGCCGGATCGGCCGCGTTGGTCGCCTCGGAGCGCGATCATGGCGCGGGCTGGTGGCGTGCGGAGCGTGGCAGAACAAGCCGCGGCGACGGGCTCACCGCGTCGGGCGCGTGTATGGGCGCGCGCCAGACGTAGCGGGCACGTCGGGATCGCGGGTGCGGACCACGTCGGGGCGCTGGACCCGGTTGCGCAGATCGCGTATGTGCGCGGCGGGAGCGCGGGGACGTGGGGAGTGCGCGCGAAGGGCACGGCGGTCGCGGAGACGAGGAGGTCGCGAAGGACCTGCGTGGTGGCGCAGAGGTCGCGATGGCTCGGGCGACAATCGTGGAAGGTGCGTGACACGTAGGCGCGGCGTGGCGGCTGCCATGGCGGACGCGGAGGCGGCACGCGGTGAGCGTCTGGTGCTGTCGGGCTCGTCGGGCGCGACGGATGCGCGCGGGACGTGCGGGACGCACTGGTGCGATCGGGCTCGTCGGGCGCGTTGGGTGCGCGCGGGACGTGCGGGGCGCAGAGGGACGCCAGGCGTGTGTCGCCGGCGGAGAAGGAGCTCGGCGTATGTTGCCGGAGTCATGATGGAGCACGGTGCAACCGGCGTCGTTGCGGCAGGTCGGGTCCGCGGACTGGGTCACGACTATGACGACGACAATGACAGGAGCTGCAACAACTTCGACGACGGCGAGATCATGGCTTAGGAGGAGAATGTTAGAAATAAGCCATGCGTTCATGTGCATGCGTGCGTTGTGTGTGCTTGTGGCATGCGTGTGTGTCGCTGGGTAGGCGTGAGAGCCGGAGCTAGCTAGCCAGGCCGAACTTGGTGGCTGCTAGGTGTGGTTGTTAGCGCATGCATGCACTGGTAGTTAGCTGGTTAGCCGGCCTGGAGTTAGTGGCCGGTAGTGGTGGCCGTGTGGTGCGTGCGTGGGGATCTGTATGCTTGGCCGCTGCGTTACGTGAGTATAAAGGCCAGGCGATGTAGTACGAGAGCCGTGGTGCTCTGGGAACGAGTTCGTGCTCGTGGGTGTTGGCGTTTGAGCGCCGGAAACCTCCTGTGTCCACCTGTGTCTTCTTCTTCCCTTCTTCTTCTACCTCGGTCTGCAGCAGAACAAGAGAGCTGTGAGAGGTAGGCGAGAGCTAGGGCTAGTCGGCAACAACAGTCAAAACCAAGGAGAAGGCCACACTCGTGCAGGATCTGGAGGAAACGTTTGCAAATCTACGCAAGATTAACCTCAATCTCAACCCGGAGAAGTGTGTGTTCGGCATCCCATCTGGCAAACTTCTTGGGTTATCTCTACTCTTATAAAAAGCACAATTGGTGATGATGGTGTGCCTGCCATCTAGCAATTTCGGCCGTCCGATCGACATCTAACGCATAGAAAACGATCTTGGCTACTTTAGCAAAAAGACGCCCGTCAGTCTTCTTCTTCCAGACCGATCCAGATCCATCCACATCCACCTTCCTCCAGCCAGCCAAATCTGGCACAATGGCTGTTGCCGCCGCCGGCGCCGTCTGCCCCCAATGCCTCGCATGCCTCCTCTCCAACGCAGGAGCCACCACCGGTGCCAACGTCGTCGGTTCCTCAACGCCTCCTCCTCACCGTCTCCTCCAGTCCCCTCCCCCATCTCGTCTGATGCCACCCGCTACAAGTGCGTCGACAGCTGTGCGCTGCTAATCCACGGCGGCAGTGCCATCAAATACTACCGATTACCCTAGCCGTCGGCCATCCCTGCCACCCCGGCGAGCTCCAATCCCCGCCATTCCGACCTCCGTCGTCGACAGAGAATGTAGTGGCGCCGACAGCGTCCTTGCTGGCGCCATGTCTGAATTTGCACTGTCCCGTCCTAGCTCCTCTGCTCGTCAGCAAGTGAAGCGGCCGGAGATTTGGACCAACATTGACGACCGAGACAGGGCCATGCCGAGCTGCGAACCAGCAGCGAGGAGGCTCCTCCGGCGCTCGCGGCAATGACGGCATACACGGCGCGGGGCGAGCGACGTCGCGGGCGGCGAGCCGTGAGCGGCGTACACGGCGAGTCGGCTCCCCTGGCACTCGAGACAACGGCAGCGTACACAGCGGTTGGTGGCGCTCACTATCACTGCCGACCTGCAGCGTGTCATAGGAAGCTAGCACCACCGCATTCGCTCGCGTGCACCATCGGCAGCGTCGACGCATGCGTCCACGAGACCAAAAGTCCCGGCCGCGTGAGCTGCAGGTGGATAGCAGGAGCGAGAGCTGCAGGCTGGTGTTCTGCGGCGTCAAGATGGGGAGCATACACGATGGCGCGGACGGTGCCTAGCATGCTCGTGCTGCGCGTGCACTTGCCCATAAATATAGACATTCAGATTTACTCAAATTCAGATAAACAATTAGACATTAGCTGCTACGTGTGCACTCGCCCATATTTCAAATTGAGATAGACATTCAGATGTACTGTATCTTGACATTCATATCTCAATTTGTTCAGATACACATTAGCGTGGCAAGTTCAGATTATCTTGAACCCGAAAGATTGATATTCAGAAGTCGATTTGTTCAGTTTACCTGAACTATGGCAAGTTGTTTTGGTCGACAGCAGTCACTGTAGTTCTTTGGTTTGTGTTGTGTGTAGTTCGGCTGCAGGAAAGGTCGGGACTTGGCGCACACCATAGACATGGTCGTCGGTGTCATGGACTCAGCGCGTGGTTGGGCGAGGGTGGTCGGCGTCGTCATGGACTCAGAGCGCATGGTCGGACGAGGGTGGTCGGCGGTAGAAGCTCCGAGCTGTGCTTGGGGCGACGACTATGGTGGGCGGAGGAGAACTAACATTTTGGTGCCCTATTATAGAGCAGTTGTTGGATACGACACTTGCTCGTGCCCAAGAAAATCAGTTTTGATGCGGAAATCCATTGGTGCTCCCGGGAGCGCGTGCTCCTGCACGCGAAAAATATATTTCAAAGTGTGAAAAAATTCCAAACAAAAATTTGGCAGATACATCTCGACATTATATGTGTGCGCAACAAGTTTTGCAGAAAACCGACTTTTTTTGTAGCTTTTGTAAAAAAGACAAAAGGACGTCTTGTGAAAAGATATTTTAACACCGGACAAAAGGATGTACAATATCGAGCAGTACGCGCCAAGTTTTTGTTTGGAATTTTTTGACATTTTAAAATATGTTTAAAACACATTTGAAAAAGCAGGAGCGCCCGCTACCATGTGCCAAAACGCCACTCTCATTTTCATCCCCAATTTTTATCATACCAATAAGTTTGTTCCTGCATGTTTGAATCATGATTTGGATTCTCCTACAGACTTGATTCTTTTTTATCATACCAATAAGTTCGTTACTTTGTTTTATGGGTATAATAATATTCCTGATGCCCAAGATTGTACTTTTCTCCTTCATATTCAAGTTACTCAAAAATAAATATCATGGCCCTGGATTTGGTCGCAGGAGAAGCATAACTGATTCATCTCTGCCTATATCTCAACTTTGGCTGTCAACGCCAATCACCTTGATTCATATATACTAGCCTGAGTTGTGAAATCTTTGTCTCCTTTGGACAAATAGCCTAGAAATTCTCAAAAGAAAAGCCCTTGATCATGTGGAGCCTTACTTCAAAAACCATGGATGTGATCTAATATAAGCTTATTCCTTGATTTTCCATCAAGGTTCCTCATGTTGTGCATACATGAAGGATGTCGGGCCCCTCATATGCCTTCTTCAGCGCGCCGTCATCCTCTCCTCCTCTACCCAACATCGATGATATTTCGGTGTTGAGGAGAAAGTATTTCATCGCATATGTGGATGTTTCTTGATTCCTTGGGTTCTAGATCTCCTTGGGGAAAAGTAGGTGAAGGCCTTTGCAAAGATGTAGATTAATCGGGCATGATAACCCTTTGCTTATTCCTCGGTTTATTTTGATCCTAGGCATTAGAAGGATTTCCTTTTCGCCATTACCCTGCTCTGCTAGGGGTTAGAAGCATTTACTTTTAGGTTGGCATGGTTTGCTCTGCACCATTGAAAATCCTAATAAGTGTATGCATGTAGCCAACTTTCACATGCTTCTGTTTGGCAAATGTAGCAACAATACATCATGTACTCCTATGTCCTGGCATAGAAATGCGAGAAGAAACTCAGGCAAACCCTAATGAATTAATGTCAGTGACCCATGTTCATCTAATTGGTTTGCACTCTTATGTATGATCATTGTTTAGCTTGGACGAAAGGATTTATCATTTGGAAACATTATGTTTGACTTTGCTTGTTGTATACCTATCAACAATATAACATCACTCGATCAATGTCTCATACCTTTTTTTACTGTTTTGTAGCAACATAGACTCCTCACTATAAACAATGTTTCACATCTCTGATCTTTGTGCTTCCGTAGCGTAGCATGGGCATCTTGCTAGTTTGTGTCTCAACGCGGAATCGAAGCAAATCCTAACAAGATCAAAGCGATTGAGCATATTGATGCGCCCAGACGAGTCAAGGATGTCCGTAGGCTCGCCGACTGCGTCGCCGCCCTGAGTAGGTTCATCTCTGAATCTTCTGAGCGTGCCCTCCCCCTTTTCAAATTTTTGAAAAAGGTGGGTCCAATGAAATGGACTCCGGAGGCAGAGGTAGCGCTGCAAGATTTGAAGAGGTACCTCTCCTCTACGCCGATACTAGTCGTGCCCAAACCACAAGAGTCGTTGCTGCTATATTTAGCAGCAACGAATCAAGTGGTCAGTGCTACTCTAGTGGCGCAGAGAGAAGTTGAGGAAGAGGCAACAGCAGTGACGAGGCCGTTAGATGAGGATCTGGGGCCGGCAGGGCCCGATGCCGGCAAGGCAGAGCCCCCGGCAGAGTCCGGTCCCGGCAAGACAGAGTCTGCGCAAGTGAGCGAAGTAATATAGAAGAAGAAGGTGATGCATCACCCAGTCTATTTTGTCAGCTCCCTCTTGCAGGGGGCTAGATCAAGGTATTCTGGTATGCAGAAGCTGCTTTTCGGCCTCCTTATGGCCTCAAGAAAGTTGCGTCACTATTTCCAAGCACATGAGCTCACCATCGTCACTCGCCTCCCGTTGCAATAGATCTTGCACAATTCGAATGCAACTGGGAGGATTGTGGAGTGGGCGTTGGAACTGTCAAGCTTTGGCCTCAAGTTTGGAAGTACTTCCACGATCAAGAGCAGAGCCTTGGCGGAGTTCATAGCTGAATGGACCTCCACGTCCGACGAAGAAGTTCAAGAGACCACTCTTCTCGGCAAAGAGGCAAGCAGTCATTGGATTATGTACTTTGATGGGGCTTTCTCGCTGCAAGGTGCTGGTGCCGGCGTGCTACTCATCGCGCCCATCGGAGAGCACCTCAAGTACGTGGTCTAGATGCATTTTTCTTGCGAAAGGTCAACAAACAATACTGCAGAGTACGAGGGGCTGCTTGCCGGTCTCAGGATCGCGGCAGACCTTGGAATCAGGAAGCTCATCATCAAAGGTGATTCGCAGCTTGTCGTTAAATAAGTCAACAAGGATTATAAGAGCCCGCTGATGGAGGCCTACATGGATGAAGTGAGGAAGTTGGAGGAGCGCTTTGATGGTCTACAAGCAGAGCATGTTCCTCAAGCAGAGAACAGCATTGCCGATGACTTGTCAAAATGCGCTGCCCTCAAGTTGCCTGTGGAACCAGGTACCTTTGTGCTTCAATTAACCCAGCCATCCGTTAAAGCATCAGCAAGACAGAACAAGTGAAGGAAAGCGGGCCCTGGCAAGTACTTTCCCGCTGAGCTCCCAGGAGCCGCTGGCAAGGAAGTTGCCGGGTACCCCAAACTTGTCGGGGAGTAGCAGCCTCCGGCGGGGCCCCAAGCCCTTACCGTAGAGACAGCTGCCCCCGCGGCAGAAGACATGACTTTAGTCCTTGCCGCCGAGCCTCAGGCTCTAGCATGGGCACATCATACTATTTGTTTCCTCCAAACAAGGGAGCTCCCTGAAGAGCAGGAAGAAGCAGGAAAGTAGCCCGTCGGTCCAGCATGTACCAGCTTGTGGATGATGTCCTATACAGAAGGAGACTAAACGACGTGAAATTGAAGTGTATTCCTCGGGAGGACGGACTGGAGCTGTTGGCAGAGATACATGGAGGCATATGTGGCTCCCACATAGGGTTAAGAGCCCTTGCCGGCAAAGCATTCCAACAAGGCTTCTTCTGGCCCACCGCTCTCCAGGATGCAACTGCACTCGTAACCAAGTGTGAAGCGTGTCGTTCCATTCAAAGAAGCTTCATCAACCAGCCCAAGCCGTTCAAACAATTCCTCTTTCCTGGCCATTTCCGGTCTAGGGGCTCAACATATTGGGCCCCTTTCCCCATGACGTCGGGGGCTTTGAGTACTTGTACGTTGCGATTGACAAGTTCACAAAGTGGCCAGAAGTGGAGCCAGTGAGAAAGGTGACATCATAGTCAGTCATCAAGTTCTTCAAGGGAATCATTTGCCGTTTTGGTGTGCCAAACAGAGTCATCACCGACAATGACACACAGTTCACGAGCCGCACCTTCATTCAGTATATCCAAGATCTTGGCAGCAAAGTTTGCTTTGCTTCGGTTGCTCATCCAAGAAGCAACGGCCAGGCAGAAAGGGCAAATGCTGAAGTGTTGCGAGGCCTCAAAACAAGAACTTTCGACAGACTACACAAGTGTGGAAGGTGCTGGATTGATGAATTGCCAATGGTTCTTTGGTCAATCAGAGTGACACAAAATCAAGCAACTGGCCAAACAACCTTTGCCCTGGTATACGGGGCAGAAGCAGTTCTCCCCACAGAACTCATATACGGGTCACCTCGAGTGCTCCCTTATAAGAGCTTGAGCAAGAGCAGTTGCGCCAAGATGATGCAACGCTCCTTGAGGAAGATCGTCTTCGGGCTGCTGTGTGAGCCGCTCGCTACGAGTAAGCCTTGTGCTGCTATCATAGCCGCAAGGTTCATGCCCAAAGCCTTGAGGAAGGCGACCTTGTTCTTCGGCATGTTCAGTCCGCCAAGAATTCAAACAAGTTGACGCCGAAGTGGGAGGGCCCTTATCGGGTAATACGAGTCACCATGCCCGGCGCAGTCCGCCTGGAGACCGAAGATGACATTCCGGTGAGCAACTCTTGAAATATCGAGCATCTTCGCAAGTTTTACCAGTAGGGCGCGGTTGCAGGGAGCCCCGACAACCCCCTTTTGTACTAGCCTTGCCGTCGAGGCATGTAACCCTATGTACAGAGCCAGGTGCAGACCCTGTGTGCAGTTAGATAACTTTTAGCATATACATTTTCCTGTGATTTCCATGTTTTGTGTATATACGTATATGCATGCTTATCCAGGGTATTGTACTACCTATGATTCCAGCAAATACTAATGGACCGCTAAGGTTCAATGCTCCTATCTTATCTTCTTTCCAGCCACAGTAAAGACGCTCGGTTCCACCGTTCCCGTCGTGGACTTGGCTCCGGCGAGAAGTTAAGAAGACTGCCCGGCATGTCGTCCCCGACAAACCAAATAGATAAAGTTCACCTCTTGCCCACTTATGATCGTAACATGTGACTTGTGCATTAGAAAATCTCGCCACTCTTTTTAGACTTAGGTGCTCTCATCCCTGGCCTGAATGCTACTTCGGCCAAGATGATTGGCAGGGGGCTGGGCCCTTTGTCTGTAACCCGGCAGATGTGATTCTCCGGCAGGCACAAAGGGCACCAACAAGGTAGCTTGCCGGGAAAACTCATTTATTTTTATTAAGGAGGCGTTCGCCTCTACATGGACGTGTATGTGCATGGGTTCCCGGCAAGGCTCATCTTTTTCATTGATATGCTGATGCAAGTACAAATGTTACAGAGCATAAGCATGGACTCAAGGGATTACATTATCTAGAAAGTTAAAGATTTGGCAAGTGCCCCGTAATCCCCGTTCTTGCCCTTTTCCTCCCCAGGTATGGGAAGCGCAGACAAAGACAGTCATGGGGAACGCATCGATGGAGAGCTTGGCTGGGTAGCCCGTCGACCACCGACGCCAGAGCCAGCAGGACGCAACCCCCGACAAGGCATGTTGTCGAGGGAGGAGGCAGACCAAATGATGGTGCTGCCACTGATGGTCAGCTGGAGTCAGAGTCGTCGTTCTCCCGCCTGCTGCCGTCATTGTTGCTGGCGCTGTCCTCCTCGTCACCATCGCTCGAGGAGGAGCTTTCATCATTAGTGGAACTATCCACACAGCACCCTAAGCGGATTCCTGAGCTCCCGAAGACCTTGACGGAGAGCAGGCCATTCTCCATTCACTTGAACTAGATAACGTGCCCCTTCGACAAGCTGTGGGCGCGTGCAAAAGTTCTCCACGCACGGCAAAGATACATGATGTGAGGGGCGGGGAAGTCAACATCAACCCACATGCTACCATTCCTGCAGTCCCTCATGTGCAGCCTTAGAGCCTGCGGCGGATCCTGCTCCATCACCCAAGCGAACGGGGTAGGGAGGCAGAGATGGCCACACACGCACTTGTACAACCTAATGAAGAACTCATGAGGCTGATCTCCGACGTGGCCGTCCATTGAAGGAGGGGCCGCTAGCGGAAGCGCAGCCGGTGCGCCGCCCCGTCCCCCTATTCCCCGGGCACCACGACGACCTCGACCTCGTCCCCTTCCTCTCCCCCTCACGGTGGGCTCTGCCGCTGGAAGCTCTAGAGGAGGAGGAACGTGCTGTCGAGAAGAAGCCCTCGTCGCCGCCATCGAAGCACCAACACGCCCTCTCACCATGGAGAATGGATGAGAGATACTAAGCAGAAGGAGGAGAAGAAGGCGAGTGCGGAAAGGCACCGTCCCTCTCCCTTTTTATAGAAGGGCAGGGCCGGAGCCTGGCCTCCCAGCCCAAGGGGCGGCCGCCCTGTTCGACCAATGCGGCCTCCTAAAGCATGGAGAATCGGGACCGACCCGCTACCCCAATCAACGACGCCTGGTTTTCCGCCTCGGCATTAATGCCCGTGCCCTCCTCATCCACCGCCTGCCCTTCCTAAGGCATGGGGGATACATGGCGAGCGAGTCGGAGGCATAAAGACAAGTGGGGCGACCATTTTCCACCCCGTTTATAGTGGGGTGCGGTGCCATGCAAGCCACGACCCAAGCCCACTTAGTAAATGAGTAGCGCCCCTGCGAATTCCTCTTTTTTATGAGGGAAGTGCGGGCCACCTCTTTACTATCCACTGCGGAATGACACAAGTGTGCCGCGACTGTCCCATGCACAACCCCCACGTCACGCCCTCAATGCGAATCACGGAGAAGCGCAACTGGCGAAGAGATCATGGAAGTTAATTCTCTCACACGCGTGCCCGCGCACTGCTTTGGGCCTGTCCCAACTACGCCTTCGCTTATGTGTGGCCCAGGCCCGGGGGCTCCTATCGATGTACCAAAGTACGTGCTCTTCTGTACCCCTTACTTGTGCACGAGCATTCGTAGCCAAACCCGCGGTAGGGCCTGGCAGGGCAGCAGAAGACAAAACACAAGGCTATCAAGATAGCACCCAAGACGATGAACAAAAAGCAGAGGACAAGCTGGACTTCCCCCGGCATCATCCTTGCCGGGGCAACCTGCGAAGCACCAGCAAGGCCCTGACCCTTGAGTCTAAGAGTTTTGACACCATGGGCAACATGAAGGCCAAGAACTTGGGAACACATGCATGGTAGCATACAGATCTTTGTGAAGATTGGTGGCCTGCGGGTCCACATGGGACCGGAAGACGAAGACCCCCGGCAAGACCATTGCCGGGGACGGCCGAGAGGCCCCCGGCGAGCTATGCCGGGGACGATTGCAGGGCCACAGCCAGGCCCGCACCCGACAATGATTTGCCACCACACCACCACTCCAGTGCAACGACCACGTGCCAACTAGACAGACGCCTGCGTGACAGCATGCGGATCTTCATGGAGGCTCTACCACTGTGCCAACACATGAACTAGATAGCCAGCGTGGCACTGCATGCCTCATTAGCCTAGGCGCGTGTCAAGGCAAGGAAGGGCGGCGATGGACGGGCTGACTTCTGTTGTCGGCCCCGATAAAGTGAGAGGGCACATAGGTAGCGCATTAAATGTGTTTGTCCTACAACACCCGGGATAAGTATGTACACTGTAGATACTTTCCACCTCCTGTGTGCCGCCATGGCAACCCCTTTGACATATAAAAGGAGGCCTGAGGCATACTGAGAGAGGGGTCGGACTTTTTGGACTAGGCATACGCATCTTTGCGGCCCGAACCTGGGTAAAAATCCCTTACACTGATTGCTAGACCCGCTCTTCATGCAGCTCCTCTCCCCGCCAATCGTAGAAGGGATCGCCCCCTGATCCCATAGGTGTTCGTTTCCCCGGCAATTTATTAGAATACTCTATGTGCTTCACTTATATCTTTTGAGCTAGGTATCAGCTCTAGTGCTTCACTTATATCTTTTTAGAGCACGGCGGTGGTTTTATTTTATAGAAATTGATGAACTCTCATGCGTCACTTATATTATTTTGAGAGTCTTTAAATGACATGGTAATTTGTTTAGGTTATGAATTTAGTCCTAGTATGATGGGAATCCAAGAGGGATATAATAAAAACTTTCATATAAAGAGCATTGAATAATATGAGAAGTTTGATTCCTTGCATTTGTTTTGAGATATAAAGATGGTGATATTAGAGTCATGCTAGTGAGTAATTGCGGATTGGTAGAAATACTTATGTTAAAGTTTGTGATTCTCGTAGCATGCACGTATGGTGAACCGTTATGTGATGAAGTCAGAGCATGATTTATTGTTTGATTGTCTTCCTTATGAGTGGCGGTCGGGGACGAGCGATGGTCTTTTCCTACCAATCTATCCCCCTAGGAGCATACGTATTAGTATTGCTTTGATGGCTAACAAATTTTTGCAATAAGTATGTGAGTTCTTTATGACTAATGTTGAGTCCATGGATTATACACATTCTCACTCTTGCACCATTGCTAGCCTCTCTAGTGCCGCGCAACTTCCGCCGGTGCATTAAACCCATCATATACCCTTCCTCAAAATAGCCACCATACCTACCTATTATGGCATTTCCATATCCATTCCGAGATATATTTCCATGCAACTTCCACTGGTCCGTTTATTATGACAAATACCATCATTGTCATATTGCTTTGCATGATCATGTAGTTGGCATAGTATTTGTGGCTGGCCACCGTTCATATTTTTTATACATGTCACTTTTGATCATTGCACATCCCGATATACCGTCGGAGGCATTCATATAGAGTCATATTTTGTTCTAGTATCGAGTTGTAATTCTAGTTGTAAGTAAATACAGTGTGCTGATCATTATTAGAGCATTGTCCCATGTGAGGAAAGGATGATGGAAGCTATGATTCCCTCACAAGTTGGAATGAGACTCTGGACTTAAAAATAAAAGAGGCCAAAGAATCCCAAAATAAAATTAAAGATGCCAAAGAAGCCCAAACAAAAAAATGAGGGAAAAGAGAGAAGGGACAATGTTACTATCCTTTTTCCACACCTGTGCTTCAAAGTAGCACCATGTCCTTCATGATATAGAGTCTCCTATTTTGTCACTTTCATATACTAGTGGGAATTTTTCATTATAGAACTTGGCTTGTATATTCCAATGATGGTCTTCCTCAAAATTGCCCTAGGTATGCGTGAGCAAGTAAGTTGGATGCACACCCACTTAGTTTCTTTTTGAGCTTTCATACACTAATAGCTCTAGTGCATCCATTGCATGGCAATCCCTACTCACTTGCATCGATGTCAATTTATGGGCATCTCCATAGCCCATTAATTTGCCTTGTTGATGTGGGACTTTCTCCTTCTTTGTCTTCTCCTCACAACCTCCACCATATTCTATTCCACCTATAGTGCTATATCCATGGCTCACGCTCATGTATTGCGTGAAAGTTTAAAAAAGCTTTAGAACATTAAAAGTATGTAAAAATTGCTTGGATTGTCATCGGGGTTGTGCATGATGAAATATTTTGTGTGATGAACATAGAGCATAGCCAGACAACATGATTTTGTAGGGATAACTTTCTTTGCCCATTATTTTGAGAAGACATGATTGCTTTATTAGTATGCTTGAAGTATTATTGTTTTCATGTCAGTATTAAACTTTTGTTTTGAATCTTATGGATTTGAATATTCTTGCCACAATAAAGAAATTGCATTGATAAATATGTTAGGTAGCATGTCACATCAAAAATTCTGTTTTTATTATTTACCTACTCGAGGGCGAGCAGGAATTATGCTCGGGGAAGCTTGATATGTCTCCAATGTATTTATAATTTTTGATTGTTTCATGCTATTATATTATCTGTTTGGATGGTTTATATGCATTAATATGCTATTTTATATTATTTTTGGGAGTAACCTATTAACCTAGGGCCTAGTGCCAGTTCGTGTTTTTCCATGTTTTTGACCAAACGGAATAAAACTTTACGATGATTTTTCTTGGACCAGAAGAAACCTACGAGACTTGGAGAGGAGGCCAGAAATGCTATGGGGTGGCCACAAGCCGTAGGCGAGCGCCCTGGGGGGGCGGGAGGGGCGCCGCCAGGGCTTGTGGGCCCCCCATAGACCTTCCAACCCTAATCTTCACACTATAAACCCTCAAATATTCCACTACACTAGAGGGCACACCAAAAAATACTTTTCCGCCGCCGCAAGCCTCTGTTCCTGCGAGATCCCATCTTGGGGCCTTTTCTGGCACTCCGCCGAAGGGGATTCGATCACGGAGGGCCTCTACACCAACCTTGTTGCCCTTCCGATGATGTGTGAGTAGTTTACCATAGACCTACGGGTCCATAACTAGTAGCGAGATGGCCTTTTCTCTCTCTTTGATCTTCAATACAATGTTCTCCTCAATGTTCTTGGACACCTATTCGATTTATTCTTCTTTTGGGGCCCATTCGTTGAGATCCAATGAATTGTGGATTTATGATCACATTATCTATGAATATTATTTGAGTCTTCTGTGAACTCTTTTATGCTTGATTAATATATTGACGCAGAGTTCCTACAGACGTCACCATGTCAAGAGTCTGTTTGGCGAGTGACACATGAGGCATATACTTCACATACACAAAGGTGAATCATCTCCTTTACACATGTTCACTTGACCCCTTCGAGGATAGTATACCACTTGACACTCCTCTCGTGTGCATGCATAGGTATCATCGGAGCACCACAGTTGATGAGGAGGAGTGGAAGCGCAAGTGTACGCCTACACCGTCCGCGATGGAAGCTTGGAAGCGACGATGGAAGAAGACGGTGCAACAGACAAACCGGTGAAAAATTTGCACTACCGGGCTGTCTGGTCGCCCAACTGGACTGTTCGGTCCATCCAGAGAGCAATTCTGGTCTATGCAAAAATTGCTCTACTGGATAGTCCGGTCCCCCAAGCAAACAGTTTGGTAGTACAATTTCTCGACACCCAAAAGTTTCTGTTTCCACTGGACTGTCTGGCCCCCCATACTAGACTGTCCGGTAGTGCATCTGCGGGCCGAATTTGGGCAAGGCCCATGTAACTTTACCCTTTCGCCCTCACTTACCCCTTCCTTGCTTTGAACCTATATATATCCTTGCTTCTCCTCCATTTTAGGCAAAGCTAAGGATAGATCTAGACATTAGAGCTTAGCTCATGTATCTCCCCTTGTGGGATTCCTCTTGAGAGAGAAGGCTCCATTGGAGTTCAAGGCCTCCATTGGAGAAGATCCCTAGGGATTCAAGACCCTTGTAGGGAAGGATCTATTTAGATCATCAAGACCTCATCTCCTTTGGATTTGGGATGAACTTTTCCTTGTATCTTTCCCTTTGTTGTTCTTGTACCTTTGTGGATCTTGTGTGATTGTGAGTCTAGTGGATGTGTGATTGGACTTGTTCTTGAGTGTTTTCCTGTTGTGATTTCCCCTTTTGTTCTTCGTGGATTCCCTTACAATTCATGAAAGATCTCCACTTAGGGTATCCACCCTACAACATCTTGGTATCATGAGCCACGTTGATCACGAATTTGGAGCCCCTACCCCTTGTTTTCTAGCCTAATTTTGTTGATTTCGTCCTACATTCAAAAATCCCCACCAAAAATAGCCCCATTTTTTGTGATTTATTGGTTTGATGATGTTTTGTTGATTTTGATCCATGGATTCGTTGTGTTTCGAGTGGATCTAGCTTCCCCACAAGTTTCCCCACCTTCCATCCACGAAATCTCCTCAATTTTGACCCCAAAATCATGCATCTCTGCCTAAAGTTTCGAGGTCGGGCTTTCCCAGCCCGCACCTGACTATTCACTCACATCAGGACCAAAATCACTCTTGGACCGGACCGTGCGCTCCCCAATACCATACTGAATGCTCGAATCTGAAGGTTTTCTGATGAAGACCGGACTGTCCGCTAGTTCAAAAACCGGTGCGGCAGATTTCTTGTTTTGGCCATATCTTCCACATTCGGAGTCTAATTTTGACGTTCTTTAGCTCATTGAGTAGCTATTGACATTCCCCGTCCATCTAAATGTGTTCCAACATCATTTTAACCCATCAAAAATTTGAAATATTTTGCCTAGGCCCTCCACCATATCATCCGCAAAACCATGATAGGTTTCCGCAACCTAACCCATTTTGATCCATATAGCATTTGTGGTTGCTTGAGCGGTGACTTGAGGCTCCTAAAGTGTTTAGGCTACTTAGAGAAGGTTTCTTCTTCATCAACCACCACCACCACTTCCGCATTGTCAACTTCGGAATCACCAACGCATTCCACTATCACCATTTGACCTTTTCCGTTTGAGATTTTAAGTTTGCGGTTTTTCCGTTTCCTAGGGTGTTTCGGCTAACTAGGAACGTTTTGACATCAACAATACCACTGCTCAACTTCACCAAGGATTCAACATCGACCACCTTCACCTTTTTGACAACCTAACGGGAAGCAAGAACGGTAACCTCTATATCATCTTGGTATCATGGTATCCCATCATTGTACATTCATTCGTACCATTGCTTTGTTAACCCCTAGCCATTTTGCGTCACTTGCTTATCGAGACTAGCCATTTGAGTATTGCCGGCAATGTTACTTATGCACATTAGTGATTCACACCTCCCATTACATCCATACCATATCATCGTGGTATCATCATATCATCTCTTGTGTCACAAGATTGTTCCCGCATATACACAATTGCTATCTTGGTTTGTGCATTTCGCATAGTGTCCATACAAAAAAATGAGAATAAGTTTTTAAGCAAAGAGAAAAACAAAGAGCTTGTAAGCAATAGCCATAACATTGCAACATTGCATATCATGCTACCATATTGATCATCATGGATCATCGTGTCTGAAACACCGAGAACCATACATAAATAACATACTTGGGATAGAAAGTTGGTACATTTTGCATCTTATAGGTTGTGCACATGTGTCGCATCCGCCTATTGAGCAATCATGCTAGCGTCTCTCTAGATTTGTGCAATACGAGCGTTTTCCGTGGATTCCATATTTTGTGCTCATTCCTTGGTTGCACGACCCCATTTATATATCTGTGTGTGTTTCCGTGTGCCATTCATTGCTATTGGTCCACTTATTTCACTTGCGAATTTGCGAATCTCTTCAACACTATTGACTCTTAATAGCAATTGCATCAAATTTTTGTACCGCTTGCTCTCACCAAGCCACTCGATAAGCTTTACTTTGTAGGTGTGTGTGAGCAAGACCGGTACCAATTCCACTATTCTTTCATTTCACGTTAAGTGAAATGGGATACATCCTCAACTTTGGGAAAAGGTAGCTTGGTATTGTTTATCTCATTTCCTACTCACCTCTACTCGAGTCTTGTGATGGATAGGCAAAGCACAGATACTTCGGTCTACACCAACAATGACAAGTTCGACGCCACGAAAAACAACTTGGACGCCAAGATGGATGCTCAAATGGAGGAGATCAAAGCCCTCATAAAGTCCTACAAGAGATCTTCCTCATCTTCGAGAATACGCTCAAGTGCACATCCTTCCGAGCTACCATCTCCGACAAGGTCACATCGGCATCGACACCACCATCGATGAGAACGTGAAGGTCAAGAGCTCAACACCAACTACCGCTCAATGACTTCGCCATCTACATTGGCATCTTTGCCAAGCGACTTCAAGGCATCTTCACCAACAAGCACCTCAAGAGAACCTCCCCAAGCTCTAGTCAACGATTTCCACGAGCTACTATGACCTCGACACCGACCATGAGCTTTCTTTCTATGGGCCTCAAGACCACGAGGAGTATCTCGAGTGGGAGCGCAAGATGGACGACTACCTCAAGCTACTTCAAGTCCCTTCTGAAGATCAAGTCAAGTGTGCCACAAGTAACTTCCATGACTACACGTTGACATGGTGGCTTCATAGACCTTCGACAAGCTTCACCATGACTTGGCCCAAGATGAAGAAAGCAATGAGGCGGGACTGATGACATGCCATCTTCGGCCTTCATCCACGGCAAGGGTGATGATGTGCCATCTTCGGCCTTTATCCATGGCGACGACTACGAGATGGTTGAGCATGGGATTTTCCCTTCGACCACGGCGACATATGGTGATGAGTTGAGTGACTTGTGTCACCATATTGAGAATGAGAGTGGCTTCACCACTAGCCCCATATATAATGAGTTGCCCCAATTACGATGTGAGGAGAGCCACCACCACCACCACTTGAGTGATTTGAGTGACTCCACCATATGTGAAATTTAGTGCACCTACTTTGAGGGAGTGAGTGAGCCACCACATAGAGAGAGTGAGATAGTTGACAGGTCATGTGAGGCCATCTTCAACACTAATGACTTAACATCTACCTCTATTGTGTCTTATCATTTGGTGCTAGGTCCCATCTATGATGACGCGCCGATACTCAACGACTTCGTCCTCCCTTTGGACAAGACGATGGCCATGGTGGAATATGATGCACCCGCACATGGTTCCATCAAGATGAAGAAGATGAACACAATTCAGTCTTTACCACCTCACCTACACCACTTAGTGGAATGAGAAAGGTAATATAGGTGAAGGTGATGCTCTAGTCCCACTAATGCACTATCTTGGCATTGATTGCTTGCATGATGTTGATCCACCTATTGACATGCGTCATGCTAGTGTGACTTTCCCATGTGATGTTTTACCCATTTATGATGAGTTTGACGATTGCCATGTGGAGTCTATTAGTTGTGATCAATGTTGCATAGGATTTATTGTGATAATTCTCTTGGTCACATCATGTTTGATAATCCGCTTGACTTGTCATATGCTATGCATGAGATTAACCATATGCCATATTTGCAATCTCTTCGTAGTAACTATGCATATGCCATTAAATGAATCCAATTTGCACTTATGGCATAGATGACAAGCCCATGGTTATTGGCATTTGTTTTCCTTGTGATGATATTGACATGCTACCTTTGCATCATTTATCTCATATGACATGCCATGACCACCTAGCTTCGGATATGCATTGTTTTGGATGTTGTCCATTTTCTCCATATGATGTTTCCGACATTGCTCATGAGGATACCCCATTGTTTCCTCATACATGTTAGGAGATTTCGATCAATCCCATCCATTGCATAATCCCAATAATTATGTGCACAATATGCTCCCCATGAATGAAAATGATATTGAAGTTCCAGATACTTGTATACTCAATTTGTGTCCCCATCGTGTTACACACAATAACTATTCTTACATGTTGGATGACACTTGTACCATGCATCCCGGTTCTTTGTGCGATGCTTATCTCGTGCTAAGTCAGACGTGCACATACACATAATGATGGATGATGTGTGCATTTACCACACACACACTTTGTGTCTATTTTGTGCAGGTACTAATGTCTACTACGCAACTTTATTCTTGCAGACTCGTGTTGGGCCTCCAAGCGTAGAGTTCTGTAGGACAGTAGCAATTTTCCCTCAAGTGGATGACCTAAGGTTTATCAATCTGTGAGAGGCGTAGGATGAAGATAGTCTCTCTCAAGCAACCCTACAATCTAATGCAAGAAATCTCTTGTGTCCCCAACACACCCAATACAATGGCAAATTGTATAGGTGCACTAGTTCGGCGAAGAGATGGTGATAAAAGTGTAGTATGGATAGTAGATATGAGTTTTTGTAGTTTGAACAATAAGAAACAATAAGGTAGTGAATAATAAAATGGAGCGCACACGGTATTTCAATATTGGAAAATGAGGCCTAGGGTGCATACTTTCACTAGTGCAATCCCTCAACAAAGCTAACATAGTTGGATCATATGATTATCCCTCAAAGTGCAATAAAGAATCACTCCGAGTTCCTATTAGCGGAGAACTAAAGATAGAAATTGTTTGTAGGGTACGAAATCACCTCAAAGATATTCTTTCCGATCAATCTATCCTAGAGTTCGTACTAAAATAACACAAAGCTATTCTTTCCGATCAATCTAACTAAGAGTTTGTACTAAAATAAAACCATATGACACACACCAACCAATTCTAATGTCACCTAGATACTCCAATGTCACCACAGCTATCCGTGAGTTAATTCTACAATATGCATCAAACAACTTCATGATCATAATATTCAATCCACACAAGGAACTACAAGGAGACCCCAAAGTTTCTATCGGAGAAAAGATAATAAAAATGTGCATCAACCCCTATGCATAGATTACCCCAATATCACCTCGAGAATCCGCAAGTAGAGTGCCATAACATACATCAGGTGAATCAATATGATACCCCATTGTCACCTCAAGTATTCATACTGCAAGACATACATCATGTGTTCTCAGATCTGAACATTCAATCAGACAAGACAAAACTTCTAAGGGTAAAGATTCAATTCATCACAACAAGAGTAGAGAGGGGAGAAACATCATGATCCATCTACGTTAACAAAGCCCATGATACATCAAGATTGTGACCTCTCAAGATCACGAGAGAAAGAGAGAGAGATTAAACACATAGCTACCGGTACAAACCCTTAGCCCCGAGGGTGGACTACTCCCTCCTCATTGTGGTGGCCTCCAGGATGATGAAGATGGCCACCGGTGATGATCTCCCCCTCCGGCAGGGTGCCGGAACGGGCTCCCGATTGTTTTTCGGTGGCTACAAAGGCTTGCGGTGACGAAAATTTCGATCTGGGTTCTCCGCCAGGGTTTTTGGAATATTTGACGATTTATAGGGTGAAGAGGGTATGCGGGAGACCACTGAGGTGGGCACAACCCACCGGGGCACGCCTGGGGGCCCAGGAGTGCCCTGGTGGGTTGTGCCCCCCTTGGGGCACCCCCAGGTGCTGCTCTGGCCCATTGAATGTCTTCTGGTCCATAAAAAATCCACAAAAAGTTTCGCGGTGTTTGGACTCCGTTTGATATTTATTTCATGCGATGTAAAAAACAAGCAAAAAACAGCAACTGGCACTGGGCACTGGGTCAATAGGTTAGTCCCAAAAAATGGTATAAAGTTGCTATAAAATGATTGTAAAACATGCAAGAATGATAATATAACAACGTGAATACTTCATAAATTATAGATACGTTGGAGACGTATCAACATCCCCAAGCTTAATTCCTGCTCGTCCTTGAGTAGGTAAATGATAAAAGAAATAATTTATGAAGTGTGAATGCTAGCAAAGTGCATAAGTTTGATCAATAATAATTTCAATCACTTTCCCTAGCATCACAACAACAACTCTTTCTCATAAAACTCATCATGACACAGTAGCAACCAATTCACATGTTAAGGTTCAAGGAATGAATTCTCTTGAAACTCAACAACCTATATTCTTAGTCACCAAACAATTGCAATTCAACTTATTAAACAAAGTCTAAGTAAGAGCTCCACATACTCAACCATCATATAGTCTTCTATGATTGCTAAGGTCACCACATACACATGAACAAAACGTTTCAACCAGACACATAGAAAGATAGGGGCTTATAATTTCGCCTCCCAACATATTCACCTCAAGGGTGATGTCAAGAACAATAACTCATGCTACCCATATCCAACTGGATATATGTGCCTAGATCTTTTCTCACCACATGATGCTTGCCAAAAGAGAAAAACTAAAGGAATAGAGAGAAAAACTTTGACTCTTGCATGAAAGTAAATACATAAAAGTAAAAGGTAGGCTGTTCACAGAGGGAAATAGTGGTTGCCATGCGCCTTTTGTTTGTATGCTCAATCCCTTAGTGCAAAAGAACATCTCATTATATTGCCCCTTATCATAGCAACCTTTATTATGCAGTCTGTCACATTTATTCTTTGCCATCAAAAGTTTGTACAACGCTCAATTTTCCTTTACACTAAATTATCTAACACTTTTAGAAGCAATTATTATTTCATTATTGCACCGATGACAACTTACTTGAAGGATCTTACTCAATCCTTGGGTAGGTATGGTGGACTCTTGAGAATAAGATTTGGGTTTAAGGGTTTTTGGATGCACAAGTAGTATCTCTACTTGGTGCAGAATTTTTGGATACCATAGATGGGGGGCAAGCACCACATGTTGAAGGATCTTTGACAATATAACTTCTGTGTGAATATGAACAAACATAAATCATTACGTTGTCTTCCTTGTCCAACGTTGGCAATTTTGGCATATAATATTTTGATGGGGGCTCACAATCACAAAAGATTTCCAAGATAGTGTATTTGCATGTGAAAGTTCTCTTCCTTATAGTAATCATTCAGGAATTGCTTGTATGACCAATATTGTGATTGTCAAGCTTCAAAAGATTTAACTTTCTAAACCCAATGTGAAGCTACCACTAGGCATGATATGAACTTATAATTTCAACTTCATGATATTCAATTCATTCAACAATTTACTCATAGGATATATGTGAAGCACAAGCGTAAATGACAAGGTACTCCAAAAAGATATAAGTGAAGATCAAGCAAGTAGTTAAGCAAATGGGTAGGTAATTGTGGATTCTCTCTTATTTAAAAACATTCAAACCTAAGTATTTTATATAAACATCAATAAAAAAATGACATTCCAAGCATAGCTCAACTCATGTGAAGAAGCAAAAACTTAGGCTCAACCGATACGAACCGATAATTGTTGAAGAAGAAAGGTGGGATGCCTACCGGGGCATCCCCAAGCTTAGATGCTTGAGACTTCTTGTAATATTATCTTGGGATGCCTTGGGCATCCCCAAGCTTGGGCTTTTGTGTCTCCTTAATTCCTCTTATATCACAGTTTCCCTAAATATCAAAACTTCATCCACACAAAACTCAACAAGAACTCGTGAGATAAGTTAGTATAAATCAACGCAAAACCTTATCATTCTCTACTGTAGCAAATCACTAAATTACTATTTGACATTGCATATTAAATGCCTCTGCATATTTAATACTCCTATCCTCAAATAGAATCATTAAACAAGCAAACATATGCAAACAATGCAACCATAACAACAATCTGCCAAAATACTATAGTCTGTAAAGAATGCAAGATTCATCATACTTCCCTAACTCCAACAATTCTGAAAAATTAGCACACTGTAGAAAATTTATTATAGCTTACTATGCAAAAAGTTTCAACATTTTATCACATTTCTGAATTTTCTCGGGAATTTTTGCAACAACGATAAACTTTCAGTTTTGAAATAGCAACATGTTAAAATAAGCATGGTAAAGGCTATCCTTGACATTTTTATTGAAGTAAAAGATGAAAAAAATTATTTTAAATAACAGAAAGCAAACCTAGTAAAATAAAATGACGCTCCAATCAAAACACATATCATGCGACGAATGAAAATATAGCTGCAAGTGAGGTTACCGATAATGTTGGAGACGAAAGAGGGAATGCCTTCCTGGGCATCCCCAAGCTTAGTTGCTTGGATCTGCCTTGAATATTACCTTGGGGTGCCTTGGGAATCCCCAAAATTAGGGTCTTGTCACTCCTTATTCTTCTCATATCGACATCTCACCTAAAACTTGAAAACTTCAATCACACAAAACTTAACAGAACTTCATGAGATAGGTTAGTATGATAAAGAACAAAGCATTTCATTTTGGTACTATCAAAGACAAGATTCATAATTGTTTACACACAATGCCTACAGTAGCATATAATTTCCACAATTTATATTGAGCAATATAAGCCATAAAAACTGGGAAACAAGCAAACTATGCATTGAAAACAGAATCTGTCAAAAACAGAACAGTTTGAAGTAATCTGTACTCCAAACATACTTCTGTAACTCCAAAAATACTAAAACATTAGGTCAACGTAAAGAATTTGTATATCTATCATCTGTAAAAAATTCAGATCAAAAGCACATTCCAGTGAATTTTCAAATTTCCTGGACTGAGCGCAAAAGTTTCTGTTTTTGCACAGAATCAAGTCAACTATCATCCCCACTATCCCAAAGGCTTTACTTGGTACTTTATTGAAACCAAAGCAATAAACCATGATTACTACAGTAGCATAATCATGTTAACACACAAAAACAATAGGTATAAGTGTTGGGTTGTCTCCCAACAAGTATTTTTCTTTAATGCCTTTTAGCTAGGCATGATGATTTCAATGATGCTCACATAAAAGATAAGAAATGAAACGTAATGGGAGCATCATGAAGCATATGAATAGCATATTTAACCCTAACCCACTTCCTATGAATATGGATTTTGTGAGCAACCAATTTATGGGAGCAAGAATCTACTAACATAGGAAGGCAAAACAAGTATAACTTCAGAATTTTGAACACATAGAGAGGAAACGTGATATTATTGCAATTCCTACAAGCATATGTTCCTCCCTCATAATAATTTTCAGTAGCATCATGAATTAATTCAACAATGTAGTTATCACATAAAGCATTATTTTCATGATACATAAGCATAGAAATTTTGTTACTCTCCACATAAGCATATTTATTCTCATCAATAGTAGTGGGAGAAAACTCAACAAAATAACTATCATGTGATACTTGATTGGCATAATCATATCGAGAACTAAAATTATGATGACATGTTTCACGGTTATCATTATTATTTATAGCATACATGTCATCACCATAATCATCATAGATAGCAACTTTGTTCTCATAGTCAATTGAAACCTCTTCCAAAATAGTGGATTCATCATTAAATAAAGTCATGACAACTCCAAATCCACTTTTTATAAATATAATCATCATAAATAGGAGGGATGCAATCATCATAATAAATTTTCTCATCAAAACTTGGGGGGCTAAAAATATCATCTTCATCAAACATAGCATCCCCAATCTTATGGTTTTGCATATCACTAGCATCATGGATATTCGAAGAATTCATACTAGCAACATTGCAATCATGCTCATCATTCATGGATTCTATGCCAAACATTTTATAACATTCTTCTTCTAACAATTGAGCACAATTTTCCTTTCCATCATTTTCACGAAAGACATTATAAAGATGAACAATATGATGCGACCTCGGTTCCATTTTTTTGTAGTTTTCTTTTTACAAACCAAACTAGTGATAAAACAAGAAACTAAAAGATTCAATTGCAATATATAAAGATATACCTTCAAGCAGTCACCTCCCCGGCAATGGCACCAGAAAAGAGCTTGATGTCTACTACGCAACTTTATTCTTGTAGACTCGTGTTGGGCCTCCAAGCATAGAGTTTTGTAGGAAAGTAGCAATTTTCCATCAAGTGGATGACCTAAGGTTTATCAATCTGTGGGAGGCATAGGATGAAGATAGTCTCTCTCAAGCAACCCTGCAATCTAATACAAGAAATCTCTTGTGTCCCCAACACACCCAATACAATGGCAAATTGTATAGGTGCACTAGTTCGACAAAGAGATGGTGATAAAAGTGTAGTATGGATAGTAGATATGAGTTTTTGTAGTGCAAAAAATAAAAAACAGCAAGGTAGTAAATAATAAAATGGAACACAAATGGTATTGCAATATTGGAAAATGAGGCCTAGAGTGCATACTTTCACCAGTGCAATCCCTCAACAATGCTAACATAGTTGGATCATATGATTATCCCTCAAAGTGCAATAAAGAATCACTCCCGAGTTCCTATTAGCGCAGAACAAAAGATAGAAATTGTTTGTAGGGTACGAACCACCTCAAAGCTATTCTTTCCGATCAATCTATCCTAGAGTTCATACTAAAATAACACAAAGCTATTCTTTTTGATCAATCTAACCAAGAGTTAGTACTAAAATAACACCATATGACACACATCAACCAACTCTAATGTCACCTAGATACTCCAATGTCACCACAATTATCCATGATTTAATTCTACGATATGCATCAAACAACTTCATGATCATAATATTCAATCCATACAAAGAACTACAAGGAGACCCCAAAGTCTCTATTGGAGAGAAGATAATAAAAACGGGCATCAACCCCTATGCATACATTACCCCAATATCACCTCGGGAATCCGCAAGTTGAGTGCCATAACATATATCAACTGAATCAATATGATACCCCATTGTCACCTCAAGTATTCATACCGCAAGACATACATCATGTGTTCTCAGATCTGAACACTCAATCCGTCAAGACAAAAATTCAAAGGGTAAAGATTCAATTCATCACAACAAGAGTAGAGAGGGGAGAAACATCATATGATCCATCTATGTTAATAAAGCCCATGGTACATCAAGATCGTGACCTCTCAAGATCACGAGAGACAGAGAGATTAAATACATAGCTACCGGTACAAACCCTCGGCCCCGAGGGTGGACTACTCCCTCCTCACCGTGGTGGCCGCCAGGATGATGAAGATGGCCACCGGTGATGATCTCCCCCTCCGGCAGGGTGCCAGAACGGGCTCCCGGTTGGTTTTCGGTGGCTATGGAGGCTTGCGGCAGCGGAACTTCTGATCTAGGTTCTCCGCCAGGGGTTTTGGAATATTTGACGATTTATAGGGTAAAGAGGGGGTGCGGGAGGCCACCGAGGTGCGCACAACCCACCGTGGCACGCCTGGGGGCCCAAGCGCGCCTCGGTGGGTTGTGTCCTCATCAGGGCACCCCCAGGTGCTGCTCTGGCCCATTGGTTGTCTTCTGGTCCATAAAAATCCACAAAATGTTTCATAGTGTTTGCACTCCGTTTGATTTTGATTTCCTGCGATGTAAAAAACAAGCAAAAAATAGCCACTAGCACTGGCACTGGGTCAATAGGTTAGTCCCAAAAAATGATATAAAGTTGCTATAAAATGATTGTAAAACATCCAAGAATGATAATATAACAGCATGCATACTTCATAAATTATAGATACGTTGGAGACGTATCAGGTACCCATGAAGACTTGTCAACCTCACAATCCCATGAGTTGGCAAAATGAGCTCTAGAGAGCAATGATGATTTGGGATCCCATGGATTGGTTTTCACACCATTTCCATTGCGCAATGACTTCGTGCATTTCTTCTACGTGGCCCTCACATGGTTATGGGTTGTTGTCCATTACATATTCTATGCCCATCTTGCCATGTTCACTTTGCATGATATTCTCATTCCTATGCCTTTGCCATGCATTTGTGACCCATGCTTTGCATTGCACATGATGATTGATTCTCGTACTTATATGTGTATTTGCAAGCTCGGTGGAGATATTGCTTGTTATTGCCATGTTCCATTTATGACTCATTCCTATGATGATACTATGATCTTGCTTTGTGTTTGTGCTTGCGATATGTCATGTGCATTGCCTATACCTACTATTTTCTCACATGACATGATTGCCATGATTTCCCCTAGTGTGTTGCATCTTCGCTCCACTAGTTTGCACGACATGATTGATATGCTTGCTTATGTTGCATCACCAATGATTCATACTTGCTCGTTTCATGTGGTTGATGACAACAATCTACATGCTTTGCATATGATTGCTATTGCTTCTTGTCATATGTATCCATATGTTGCCTCTCTCAGTCTAGATGATTTGCCATGCACTGAGTGCAACAATGCTTTTAGTCTTGTTTATGAGATTTCCCCCATTGCATTCTCGCATATATTTGGAGATTTTGACATATTTCCTGTGAAGCATGCTTGTCTTCCTTCTTTGCACCATACACCTAGTGCCATGAATATCACCATTGTCGCATCATATTATTCGTGCACTTGTGCTTCTAATGGTTATGTGCAAAAGAAGAGAACCATCATGATGGATGATGTGTTTGTCTACCATGCACATACATTGTTTACTTTCTTTTGTGCATGTGTAGGATACTTTGACTTGGTGTCAACTTCCACTTCCCGTAAGTTGACCATTTGAGCTCTCGAGAGCGAACCACTTGTGACCAACTAGCTTCTACATCGCACTTGCTTGTGCTTCAGAGTTGTGAAGGATGCACAAGGACATACTTTCAAGGTGATATCCTTCTCTTTTGAGAACCCTCATACCATGAACATGAATATTGTGGATCCTACTTCATGTGTTGCTTGCACCTTGACATATTGCACACATGCTAGAGATCTTGCTTCGACTTATCATTGCCACATTCCCATGCCTCATGGCATATATACCTTGTGTGGTGCATCCAATTCTTGGATTACTTGCTCCTATAATATGCTTGGTTGCAACAATGTCATCACTACACATATGTCATGCCCCATTGATCGCTACATGCTTGACTTGATTACCTCACACATGATGAACAATTGCCCGTTCTATTGTGTTGAGTGCCACACTATCTTCACTACACCCTGTGCCTGTTATGCTTGGATTGTCTTGCACTTGACCCATGTGTTTAGAAACTTCATTTATTTTGGTGTTGTGAATAATTCTTATGCCTACCATCGACCATTTGCCGAGCGCTTTATGCATGATTGCTATGACCATGAGGTAGATGATTATTCTCTTGTCACACGTATTTGCATCACTACCTCACATTTACATGCTTGTTTCCATGGTGACCTCGATTGTGCTCAATTCATATGCTTACCAGCCATGTCACAATCCTTTGTGACACCTTATGCTATGCATGATGATGACACTTGTTCTGTGAATCACCACTTGAATGCTTGGTTTTGCACTAACGCTAACCACATTTATTTATCCAAGTGTTTGTTGTACTTACTCCTTTTGAAGGAACCACACGATGGTGCGACATTGGAGAGTGACCACTATGAGCTTCAAGATGATGACTACTTGGTGAACGTCCACTTCTACACGACGACGCCATCTCTGTTCCATGGTGATTTGGTTTTCAATCCGAGGTCGGATCTTTCCCAAGGGGGATGGGATGATGCGGAGTATCCTACAGACGTCACCATGTCAACATTCCATTTGGCAAGTGACACGTGCGGCATCTACTTCACATACACAAAGGTGAATCGTCTCCTTTACACATGTTCACTTGACCCCTTCGAGGATGGTATACTACTTGACACTCCTCTCATGTGCAGGCATAGGTATCCAGTCGCCCAACTAATGACGAGGACGAGTGCAAGCGCAAGTGTACGCCTACACCATCCGTGATGGAAGCTTGGAAGCGACGATGGAAGAAGACGGTGCAACGAACAAAATGGTGCAAAATTTGCACTACCGGACTATCCGGTCGCCCAACCCGACTGTTCGGTCCATCCGAAGAGAAGTTTTGGTCTATGTAGAAATTGCACTACCGGACAGTCCGGTCCCCCAAGAGGACAGTCCGGTAGTACAATTTCTAGACACCCAAAAGTTTATGTTTCCACCGGACTGTCCGCCCCCCTGTACCAGACTATCGGTAGTGCATCTACGGGCCGAATTTGGGCAAGGCCCATGTAACTTTACCCTTTCGCCCTCACTTACCCCTTCCTTGCCTTGGACCTATATATATCCCTCCTTCTCCTCTATTTTAGGCAAAGCGAAGGATAGATCTAGACATTAGAGCTTAGCTCATCTATGTGGGAATCCTCTGGAGAGAGAAGGCTCCATTGGAGTTCAAGGCCTCCATTGGAGAAGATCCCTAGGGATTGAAGACCCCTTCTAGGGAAGGATCTATCTAGATCATCAAGACCTCATCTCCTTTGGATTTGGGATGAACTTTACCTTGTATCTTTCTTTCTGTTGTTCTTGTACCTTTGTGGATCTTGTGTGATTGTGAGTCTAGTGGATGTGTGATTGGACTTGTTCTTGAGTGTTTTCCTCTTGTGATTTCCCTTCTTGTTCTTCGTGTTCTTCGCATTCTTTGTGTATTCCCCTCCAATTCGTGAAAGATCTCCACTTAGGGTCTCCACCCTACAACAGATATCTTTGTATTTCTCTTTGAACTATCGGTTTGGTTTGGCCAACTAGATTGGTTTTTCTTGCAATGGGATAGGTGCTTAGTTTTGGGTTCAATCTTGTAGTGTCATCACCTAATGATAGAAGGGGTAGTGAGGCACGTATTGTATTGTTGCCATAAAGGATAAAAAGACGGGGTTTATGTCACATTGCTTGAGTTTATCCCTCTACTCATCTTACTTAAAGCATTGCTCTATTCTTATGAACTTAATACTCTAGATGCAGGCATGAGTCGGTCAATGGGTGGAGAATAGTAGTAGATGCATGCAAGAGTCCGCCTACTTGTGACGGACGTGATGCCTATATTAATGTCATTGCCTTAAATGTTTTCATAATTATTCGCTTTTCTATCAATTTCTCAACAGTAATTTGTTTACCCGCCATATGTTTTCTTCAAGAGAGAAGCCTCTAGTGAAACCTATGGCCCCCAGATCTACTTTCCATCATATATTTTCAATTCTATAAACCAAAAAACACAAAAATACCTTGCTGAAATTTATTTATATTTACTTTCGTTTGCTCTTTTATTTATCTTTTATACCTATCTCTATTAGATCTCACTCTTGTTTGTGACAGTGAAGGGATTGACAACCCCATTTTTGTGTTGTGTGCAAGTGTTTGTTAGTTTGTGTCAGTGCATATATTGGAGACTTGCTTGTGCCTACTGGATTGATACCTTGGTTCTTAACTAAGGGAAATACTTATCTCTACTTTGCTGCATCACCCTTTCCTCTTCAAGGAAAAAATCAACACAAGCTCAAGGAGTAGCACAAATTATATTGCTACAAAACTATCTATCACTGTTACTTTCAACACTTGTAGAGAATACCTTGCTAAAAACCGTTTGTTATTTCCGTCTACTCCTCGTTGGGTTTGACACTCTTACTTATTGAAAGGACTACGATTGATCCCTGTCGGCATGGAAGCACGATCACCTATGGGCAGGGGGTAGCCCATTGTGGTTCGGCATGAGGATGGCCGTGTTGCACAAAGAGCAAAAGCAATAGGGGACAGTGTGACAATGGACAACTTGTTTTTACCCAGGTTTGGGCCGCTTTGCAGTGTAAAACCCTACTCCTGCTTTGGTGGATTGATATGGAGGTGGATGAAGGCTCGACGCGCTCTAGCCTAGCAAGGGTGCCTTGGGAAGTGCAACGTGAGCTTACAAGTGCAGGGGGTCGAAGTGTTCGAACCCTTTGCTAGGTTGCCTCGGGGCTCCTTTTATAGGTGAATGGGTGACCAAAGTGGCAAAACAGTCATTTTGGCTGTGATTAGATAGCTAACAGTGCTATCATACCTAACTCTAGCAGTTAGGACAAAGTGCATTGAATGCACCGCTAGGTGTCGTGTCGAGGGCGAATCCCGGCAAGCCTGTTGCGCTGCTTATCCGCCTCTTCTTAGCAGCTTGACACACCTCCTGGATGGGTGTCAATAAAGCTAATCTCTTCTCTTTGATGCAGCCATGTGCGTGATATGATCTACCTAGTTGTTTAGCACCTTGACAGCGCTTTGATAAGTGACTTGGGTGCGATGGGGTGGAGTGGTGGTGTCTTGGTGATGATCCTTTGAAGGAGATTGGCGGGGTTTGATCTAGGCGGCCCCAGCAAGCCTGCCGGGGTGAGTCTGGTCTTGGCCTCGGGTGCGGCGTCGACCTGACTAGGCCCTCATGCCCGGCAAGGCTGGCCCTCCCTAGGTGCTCTTCTGCATTCTTGTTCTTCTTAATGCTCTCCTTGATCTCATGAAGAGCGGCTTTTCTGGCTTGACTTGATGCCATGCCTTGGAGATTGAATATGCGATCGTTGCCATGCATGTGCATGTGATTCGATCAGCAAACGCGGATGTATGTTGCACCAACAGGAGCCCCTGGGCCTGGCCCAAACATGTTGCCGGACATTGTTGGGGTAGGCCCTAACAATGCACACGCAGACAACATGACCTTGCCGTGGTGGGGTCCAAGCCTCTAAGATTTTTCTTTGATTCTTCATTAACCTGAGATTAAATCAATCCCGGGTTCTCCGTGAGTCGTGCTAAATGACATGGGGATACCCCCACAATGGACCGTGGGACGCCCATGTTCATGGGGAGTTGACTGAAGCATCCACGTGGTTCAGGGATGTAACTGCCATTTTACCCATCCCACTACCCTTGACGTTTCCGCCACGTGCGCTGCATGCATTGCACAGGGCACGAGAATGAGTGTCGTGGCAGAAGGCGTGGGACCATGGATTGGCGCTGGAGGGCGGCCGGCGAATCTGGACGTCGTTAGTGATGCAGATAAACTAGATTGGAGGAGAAGGCAGTTACCACAGTGTGGTGGGGAGCCAGCCCCCTACCATGCTCCGCTATAAAAGGGAGCGCAGAGGAGAATGGAAGGGCTCGCCCACACATCTTCTTCTTCTTCTCGTGTCCTTCTTCCACCATGGTGAGGGGAAGAGGGCGTGGTCGAGCTCCGGTGGCACGACACTGCATCCCTGCCCCTGCTGGGGACGCAGGGGTAGGATCCAGCACGCAAGGCGGAGCCGCGGGACATGGTCGTGGCCGGCATGGCACTCAGGGCCGGGGAGGATGCGGCGGTGGCTCGTCCACTCCTCCCCCAGTAGCTTCGATTCTAATGGATGGCCATGTCGGATACACGGTGTTGGAGTTCCTCGTTACGCTGTGCGAGCCCCCACGCGACCATCTTCGGCTTCCCACCCCTTTTGCAAGGATAATGGAGGTTGAACAGCTGCACAATTTGAATTTACACATGAGAGGCTGCTGTAATGGCAACATCCGGGTGGACGTGGAGTTCCCCGCGCCTCATGTCATGCTTCTCCGGTGTGGCTGGAAAACCTTTGCACGTGCCCATAACTTGGCAGAGGGGCACGTTCTCTATTTTAAGCTAATGGAGGCTGATTTGCGCTCCATCAAGGTCTTTGGGCACTCGGTGATTGCTTAGGGTGCTACGCAGAGAGCTTGACCGACGATGAAAGCTCCTCCTCGAGCGACAGTGATGAAGAGGACACTGATGGTGAAGACGAAGGCACCGAGCGGGACGACGCTGGCTCGGACTCCAGCTGAGCACCGGACGTGCCATCACCGTCAGGTAGGCGCCGGTGGCACCATCATCTGTACCTGGCCCTCTCCCCGGCAGAGAGATTTGCCAGGGTGTTGGGTGTAGGTGTTTCTGCCTCCTCCAGCTGGACCCCGACAGGCTTCCTCGTGGACTCCGGCTTCACCTTCCCTGTCAGTGTCCCTCGTACCGCGTTCCTCTAGTCCTGGCGGGGGTGACCAGGGCATTGCCTAGCCGCTTCCCCCATCTCCGGCCTCTTCTTCCTTGCCGGGGAGGTGCCCTCCCGATCTTGCCAGGCTGCGTCTCGCATCACCCTGGGCATAAAAACCGAAGACGAAAGATCGAACTCGAAAAGACCGAGAACGAACCCGAAAAGACCAAACTAAAAAAGACTAAACAAAATATGGTCTGCACAAATAGAAGACCGAACAAATTATGGTATGTTCGGTCCTGCTGTCTTCCAGACTGAATAGCCCGTATAGACCGAATTAATAAGAGCCCATACGCAAAAGGCAATGCCATGTTTACCTAAGGCCCATCCGGCCAGCCCAGTGGTCACACATGACTACACGAGCACGTACTCACCTCACGATTCACAAAGGAACAAGCCGAGCCGGCAGCAGATTCACTCGCGTTCCTCTTCTTCTCTCCCACTATGAACCCTAGCCGCCGCTCACCACCCGCCGCTTTGGTCCGCCCAATGCCCTGTGAGACGTGAGTCCCCAACATGCAGCGAGGCGCGCCACGCGCCCCTAATCGATGAAGGCCAGTGCTCCGAGCCACGGCCCTGACCGGTGAAGAACGGCACCCCACACTGCCATCCTCGACCCCTCATTGGTCCCTTCACTACCAGTGACGCGGTCATCAGCCGCGAGTGGTCCACCTCCCGACGACCGGTTCAATAGCTGCAGTCCTCTTCCATGTTGTTCGCCTGCTTGGCGCCTACTGACCTCTTTCTGTTCTTCACATCATAGCTAATGGTAAGCAAGCTACTTCACCCCTCTATGAACATCCTTTATTCCTAGGAAAATAAGCACTACTGCAGGTATTTTGTAGGTAATACATACCCTTGCTTTGTGTCAAATGTTAGCACGTGGAGACAACAAGTTGAACTCTGTACTGTTCTTAACTAGAGGAAGCAAATAAGATGCACATTGCCCTTGCTTTGTGTCTCATGAAAAAAAGTTTTAGTTGCCCGGGAGATTATTTACATGGAAGCAAATGTGTTCAAACATTTACATCTCAACAAATTATGGCCTTTTAATCTGTTGATGCCAGTTAATATGATATCAAATATCCTTCTTGTAGTGAAATTAATAATGTGTGCATGACCTCTTGAATCTTGCTAACAATAATGCCCAACATAATAGCCATCTAAATATGCATGTCTTATTATGTTTATGTGGCTAGTTCTTTTTTCTTTTCATTATAGTCAAATTGTATTACTGCTATCTGCTCTATGTGCATCTAATAATGAGTAACTTTCTCTTTTTAGATGTTATCTGTAGCTGAATCTAAACATCATGATGAGGAGTTGAATGAGAGAGATGATGCCTATATAGAGGCAGATGCAGATTCATGAGCATCTTCTGTAGTCATCTGGGTTGTTCCGCAGACATGGACCCTCTTATTGCTATCTGATCTATGTATCAACATTGAATCGGCCTTGCAAATGGAAGATTTGTTTTCAATTTATTTCTGCATGTTGGCTTTTGTCCGCGCATGTTAAATCCTGAGTACATAATTCATATGTACACAGTAGTGCATCCGTGCTTGTTTCCTGATACTAGATATATACATGGTGTATATCATTTGTACAGAGCATGTATATGTAAATCTCTTTGTTATTTCTAGGCATTATTAGAGCAGATCTCAACAAAAGCACAAGATTATGTTCTATTTGCGTCATCTTGTAGTAATCTAGAAATTTGTACTAGGTACTAATTGCATTTGGCATCAACCAAACACACTTCTTACTTTGTGTTAAATATGAATCTTGTTACTTTCAGTCAAATGTAAAAATGTATTGGTATTGGAATCTTATTACTTTGTGTCCTACCATAATAGCAATTAATTTGGTCTGCTTGGTCGGGACCGAAGACCGAACAGTAAAGACCGAAGACCAAATAGTGAATAGCCAAAAAGACCAAAATTATTTTGGTCTTCAATTATGAAGACCGAATTCTTGGAAGACCAAAAAGATTGAACCGAACAAACCAAAAAGACCGAATGCCCGGGTCGAGCCTCATGGGTCTTGATGGGGACAGGCTGGGCTTCTGCCCAGGTGCTACTTTTGCCCTCTTTCCTTATTGATGCAACTCCTAGGAGGAGAGGGACAAGAAAGGCCTTACAGGGCACTTAACTTTTTTCAAAATCAAAAGATGTAGGCATTTGCCAAACTTTAGTTCAAATTACGTAATCCTCCATCCATGCTTGTATCTTGTATGATTTCTACTTGTTTGTCTGGTATTAATGAAAACAGGGTGTTTGTCGGGTACTTGTGCATGTATCATGTCCATGCTAAGGAGTGATTCCTCATTCCTTCCAAGTAAAAAACGCTTCCCGGCAAGACCTCCTGCCGGTCCCTTCCACAGTTGCTACTGAACCCTGTCTGAGGGGCTAAGAGCGTGAATGGGAACCGACCCCTTGTCCATCCTCCCCCAAATGCTACCGCGACCAACTTGACTGAAGAAACTTCAAATCAATAGATGGGAGCAAAGATGTTGGGAGCGACAAGGTTTCCATACGCCCAAGTTTTTCATACAAAGATATATTTTTGATGGCTAGATGAACTTATCTGCATTCACTGTCCTTCTTCTCGTTCTCGATAGGGTGGCGCTGTCGGCGACCAACATGCTGGCTCGTTCTCATTTTCCCTTCCGGGAAGTTCACCCTCGGTTGGGGCCCTGCTGTTGATAAAAAAGAAGTGCAGGGAAGAAAACAACTGCTTATGACTTAATTAAACATGCATGCAAGTCTTGTGCCAGCGCTTCGTTTTATTATCTTTGCACAGGGTCTTCGCCCGACTTTGTACAAAGGGTTACAAGTCCAGGGATTATGCTTGTACAAAACAGGCTGCTAGGGCAAGGCCCGACAACTGCGCCTTACGGGTAGAACTTTCGACGATTCTTAATATTCCATGAGTTTTGCATTGGGATGCCATCTTCGGTCTCTAGATGGACTGCGCCGGGTCTGGTGACACGTACTACCCGGTAAGGGCCTTCCCACTTTGGTGTTAACTTGTTTGAACCCTTGGCGGACTGAACACGCCAAAGGACAAAAAAGGTCACCTTCCTCAAGGCTTCGGGCATGGACCCTGCGACTGTGGTAGCGGTGTAGGGCCTGCTGATATCATGTATCACGTACAGCTCCCCGGAGACAGTTCTCCTCGAGGAGCATGGCTTCGTCATGCCATAGCTGCCCTTGCGCTACTTCATTCTAGGCAAGTACCTGAGCTAACCCATATATGAGTTCCGTGGGGAGCACTGCTTCTGCCCTGTATACCAGGGAGAAGGGAGTCTGGCCAGTCGCTCGATTTGGTGTCGTCCTGATTGACCAAAGAACCACCGACAACTCATCAATCCAGCGCCTGCCGCATTTTCGCATTCTATCAAAGGTTCTTGTCTTCAGCCCTCGCAACACTTCATTGTTCATCCTCTCAGCCTGCCCGTTGCTCCTTGGATGGGCAACAGGGGCGAAAGAGACCTTGCTCCCAAGGCTCTAGATGTACTGCATGAAGACGCGACTTGTAAACTGGGTGCCGTTATCGGTGATTACCCTGTTGGGCACTCCTAAGCGACACACTAGTCCTTTGAAGAACTTGATAGCTGACTGCGCCGTCACCTTTCTCACTGGTTCCACTTTGGGCCACTTTGTAGACTTGTCGATTGCAATGTACAAGAATTCAAAGCCCCCAGTAGCACGGGGAAAGGGGCCCAAGATGTCGAGCCCCCAGACCGGGAAAGGCTAGGACAAAGGAATGGTCTGCAAGGCTTGAGCTGGCTAATGGATGTTCTTGGAGTCGAACTGGCATGCTTCACACTTGGTGACAAGCTCAGTTGCATCCCGGAGGGCAGTGGGCTAGTAGAATCCTTGCCGGAAGGTTTTCCCAACAAGTGCTCTTAATCCCAGATGTGAGCCACACGCGCCTCCATGTATCTCCGCCAACAACTCTACTCCCTTTTCTTGACTAATGCACTCAAACTTCATGCCGTTCGGCCTCTTTCTGTATAGAATCTTGTCTAGAAACTGGTACATACTTGATTGCCAGGCTACTTTCTTAGATTGCTCTAGATCGTCAGGAAGTTCTCCAGTTTGGAAGAATTGGACTATGTGTTGTGCCCATGCCGGAGCCTGAGGCTCGATGACAAGAACTGAAGGCATCTCTTCAGCCATGGGAGCATTCTCTTCAATGGCAAGAACCTGGGATTCGGCATGGGAGTGTAGCTTCTTATCCGACACATGATCTCCCTCGACAGCCTTTTCACCAGGGGCTTGAGGGAGCTTTGCTGGGAAATGCTTGTCGGTGTTGAGCTTCCTTATTTTTCTTGGCAAGGCTGACGGATAAACTATTGGTTGGGTGAGGAGTAGAAAAGTGCCTAGTTCCATAGGAAGCTTCTGTGTCGCGCACTTCGACAAGTGATCAGCAGTGCTGTTTTCTACATGGGGTACATGCTCTGTTTGCAACCCATCGAAGTGCTCTTCCAGCTTTCCCACCTCTTCCATGTATGCTTCCATCAGTGGGCTCTAATAATCCTTGTTCACATGCTTCACAACAAGCTGGGAGTCGCCGCGTATGATCAACTTCTTGATCCCCAGCCCGATAGCAATTCGAAGCCCGACAAGGAGTCTTTCATATTCTACCGTGTTGTTGGTGGCGTCTTCCCTAGGGAAATGCATTTGGACCACGTACTTGAGGTGTTCTCCGGTGGGTGCAACGAGTAATACTCCTGCGCCAGGACCTTGGAGCGAGAAAGCACCGTCAAAGTACATGATCCATTCCTTAGGGGCCTCCTTGCCGGGGAGGGCAGTTTCCACAAGTTCTTCATCAGGAGTTGGCATCCATTCTGCTATGAATTCCGCTAATGCTCTACTTTGGATGGTTGTTGTGCTATCTAACTTCAAGGTAAAACTTGATAGCTCCAGAGCCCATTCTACTATTGTGCAGGTGGCCTCGGGGTTCCGCAAGATCCGCTGTAGTGGGAGGCGAGTCACAACAGTGATGTCGTGGGCTTCAAAGTAGTAGCGCAACTTCCTTGAGGTCATGAGGAGGCCGAAGATCAACTTTTGGACTCCAGATTACCTTGACCTAGCTCCATATAAGAGGGATCTTACAAAGTAAACTGGTCACTGCACCACTTTCTTTCTTGCCACCCCTACCTGTTCGTGAGCGCTGATCTGTGGATTTCCCCCATCGCCGCTGGCAAGTCTTGTCGGGGATAATGTTGTCTCAAGGTTGGTGGGTTCTGACGTAGTAGCTTGTCCGCTTTCCACTTCCCTCTGCACCACCAAGACTACACTAACCACTTGATTTGTTGACGCTAGTTATAGCAGCAACGGCTCTTGCGGTTTGGGTGCGACCAAAGTTGGGGCCGAAGAAATGTAAGCTTTCAGATCCCGCAGTGCAGCCTCGGCCTCGGGAGTCCATTTTACTGGACTAGCCTTCTTCAAAATTTTGAAGAACGGCAAGGCGTGGTTAGCAGATTTAGAAATGAACATGCTTAGTGCGGCCACACAGCCAGTCAAGCGCCTCACACCCTTAACTATCTTCGGGGCTTGGATCTGCTCTATTGCTCTTATCTTGTCAGGGTTGACATCTATCCCTTGCCTAGACACAAACAACACAAGGAGCTTACCGAACAGAATGCCAAATACACATTTCTCGGGAATAAGCTTCAAGTTCATGTTCCACAAATTTGCAAAGGTCTCTTCTAAATATTCTATGAGTGAAGATTTGTCTTTGATTTTGACCATGATATCATCCATGTATGCTTCAATGTTCCTGTGCAGCTGTGGCTCGAACCCAATTGCACGACCCTTAAGAACGTAGAACCAGCATTCTTCAGCCCGAATGGCATACACATGAAGCTGTACATGCCGCACGGGGTGATGAAGGCGGTTTTTTCTTCATTTTCCTTAGCTATGAAGATTTGGTGTTGCCCAGAGTATGCATCCAAAAAGGACAGCAAGTCACATCCAGAGGTGGACTCAACAATCTGGTCAATGCGCGGCAAGGGGAAGGGGTCCTTTGGACAAGCTTTGTTTAAGTCAGTGAAGTCAATACAAAGTCTCCACTTCCCATTAGCCATGCACACCACCACTGGATTAGCTAACCAAGTTGGATGCAGTACTCCTTGGACCAAACCTGCTGCTTCTAGCTTCTTGATCTCTTCAATAATTAACTTTTGTCTCTCCAAAGTTTGCTTCTTGACTTTTTGCTTGATGGGGCGGGCATGAGGACAGACAATAAGGTGGTTCTCGATTACTTCCCTGGGAAAACCAGGGATGTCAGAAGGTTGCCAGGCAAACACATCGACATTCGCCCGCAGGAAGGATTCGAGTGTGCTTTCCTATTTGTCGTCAAGGGTAGCACTGATGGTGAAGGTACCATCAGAGTCGTCCTGCTGCACCAAAACTTTCTTAGTTGCCGGGGGAGCAGCCTTGGACCTCTTGCTTATTGAACTTTCCATAAGTCGTTGCTGGGTGCCACATACTCCGAAAAGATGCGCTTCCCGGAGTCCTTGACGGGGTCCTTTCTGGTTTCCTCGACTTTCTTCTCCTTCTTGGCGGGAGCTGGGCCCCCAACAGCCTCTGCTACAACCGCATCTCTATACATCTGATCCACACAGATAACTGCATCTCTCTTGTCTGACGGGATGGTAATGACTCCCATAGGGCCAGGCATCTTCAAGGTGTTATAGGCATAGTGGGACGAACTTGGCCAGAGTAAGCCGGCCAAGAATACCGTTGAACGGCAAGGGAAGTTCAACAACATTGAACACAATCTTTTTCTGTCCTAAAGTTTATTTCCCCGCCAAACGTTACTGGCAAGGTAATTTTTCTTTTTTTCGTTGGCTCCTTCCTTGGTTGGTCCCTTGAAAAGTGCCAGTCTTCTTCAAATCCTCAATTGGAATCTGGAGTTGCTTTAGCCCACTTAGAGAAATGAAATTCAAGCCTGCCCCGCCGTCAACAAACATTGTAGTGACCTTGAGGTTGCGGATTGTTGGTGAGACCAACAATGGCAGACATCCTACCGCAGTGGTGCGGTCTGGATGATCCTCAGTGTCAAAAATTGTGGGTGTGCGGGACCACTTGAGTGGTTCTCAAGAGCTTGCTACTGGTTCTGCTGCATTAACCTCACGCACCCACTGCTTGAGCGGGAGGTGAGAGGAGTGCAAAGATGCACCCCGTCAATGCACATCGCCTTAGTAGCATTCTGGAACTCCTGTTCACTGGCCTCATCATCTTCCTGTTTACTGTCATCTTCATTTTCCTTCCTCCCACGGCCTATGGCGGGTTTTTCCTTCTGCCAGTAAGACTTGCCGCGGTGTCCGTGATGACCACCACAGCTCTTCCCGCCGGTACCATTCAGGTTTCTCTCCTTGTCGTGCCTTTCATATTCGGCTTGCAATCCTGGAGATCACGACCCTTGGTCCTGTGGATCTTGCAATATGGCCTATCAGACTTGTCGGCCTTCTCAGCAACCACTGCCGCCGGGCAATCATCGCAAGTGGTGACTTCCTTGCCAGGCGTCTCAACTTTTGCCTTCTTGCTGGCGCTGAGATCTCCAGCACTCTCGATGGCCATCACGGCTTTCTCCATCCTCTTCTTGCCACATTTCTTGTTTTTCTTCCTGGGGGTGGTGGCATCGTCGTCGTCTTCCTAATCGACTTCGACACCAGTCTCTTCCTCGGGAAGTCTTCTCCCTTCTTCAACACGAGTGCACTTATCTGCCAGCGTGTAGAGCTCGCTGACCGGCTTGGGCAACCAAACATTCATCTTGGCCCACATTCCGCGGTTGCACACATTCGTATGGAATGTGGCAATTACAGCCGCCGGGTGTATCTTTGAAATGTTGCAGTGCACTCAGCTGAACCTCTGCAGATACTTGCGCAAACTTTCTCCCTCTTTCTGCAAGAGGGTTTGCAGATCACTAGGACGACCTCGTTCTTGGTGGCCGCCCGTGTAGGCGCCCACAAACTCATTGCACAGGTCAGCCCAGGAGGAAATGGAATCTTCTGGCAGGTGCATCAGCCAAGACCTCACATTTTGCTTGAGGGCCAGCGGGAAGTAGTTGGCAAGCACCTTTTCATCCCTTCCCCGACAGCTTGAACAGCGATCATATAGATGCCCAAAAACTCTATCGGGTTCAGTTTTCCGTCGTACTTCTCCGCCAGGTCAGGCTTGAAGGTGCGAGATGATGGCCATTGGACTTGCCAAAGCTCATGTGTGAAGGCCGGGCACCCTACCTCGTAAGTAGGTACCAGCCAGCACTGGACGTGGGTTCATCAACATCAGCCCCATTGCGACACTGCTCAATGGTGATGCAGGCATCTTCCATCTTCCTTTCCCTTAGTACTTGACATTGGTCCTGCCGGAGTCGTGGATCGGATGAGGCCATTGATGCCTCATCATGATCATCATCGTCTGGTGGCCACTGAGTTCGCCGTGGCTGCCCTTGAGAGAGCTGTCATGGCGGGGACTGCACAGTGGGTGCGGTTTTTCCGTCTTGGCCATTGGTAGGAGTCGCCAACATTGGCGGCGGGCATCATGGCGGCTCCATACCTGGTGGCTTGTTGACCTCAGCAAACCCGAGGAGACTTTGAATGGTAGCTCTCCATGCATCCATCATGTCTGATGTTGGAAGGAAATCCGGCAGCAGCTAAGCTCTTGCTACCACTTCAATCGCCGTTTCTGGCATGTCGTGGGAAGCAGAGCACAACACTGCTCGACTCCTGGACGAGCCAGAAGGAGCACCATTGGGCTCTTGCTGCCTCGGACCGGTTTCCAGAGGGACCTAACGCGTCCGAAGCTATTCTTGTGGACTAGGCTCTTGGTTAGCGGGGCCCTTCCCGTGCGGGCGTGGTCCATGGGGGTCGATGGCGCCGTTCATAGTGTTGTCGCGCTCGCTCAACCCGGGGTGAGGCGCTCACCCCATCTCCTCCCCCACAGGTGGCGCGACCAGTGGATCTCGGCTCGCTCCGGAGCGGGCGTCGATGTTGAATTAGTTGGTCAAGTCGGTAGGTTGAGCAGGAGGAAGCTGAGCGCCTCCGTCACCCATTCTGGTGGGAGCTTGATCAGCGGTAGGCTGAAGGGGTTGACTCGCGCCTACAGCCCCTAACCCAGTAGCAATAGGAGGGTTATTAGCACCGCTCACCTCGAAGGCCTCATCAGTCGCAGCTGTAGCGCCCGCGGTGCCCATAGCCATGGGTAACGAGGCCTTCTAGGAGGAAGGATGCGCTTTGGCTTCGCTCTTCTTCTTGGGAGCCATGGATGACGAAAGTTGATGAAGATCGACGCGCCATCTACTGCTTCAGGTTCACATAAGTGATGCCCCCTACCTGGCGCACAGAATATGTCAGCGTGGAAGCACGATCACCTATGGGGCAGGGGGTGCCCCTTTTTGGTTTGGCATGGGGAGGCCGCGTTGCACAAAGACCAGTAGAAATAGGGGACGCGTGATGATGGACAACTCATTTTTACCTAGGTTCGGGCTGCTTTGCAGCGTAAAACCCTACTCCTACTTTGGTGGATTGATCTGGAGGTGGATGAAGGCTCGACACGCTCTAGCCCGACAAAGGTTCCTTGGGAAGAGCGACGTGAGCTTAAAAGTGCAGGGGTCGAAGTGTTCAAACCTTTGCTAGGTTGCCTCGGGCCTCCTTTTATAGGTTAAGGGGCGACCATAGTGGCAAAACAGTCATTTTGGGTGTGATTAGATAGCTAACAGTGCTATCATAACTAACTCTGGCAATTAGGACAAAGTGCATTGAATGCACTGCTAGGTGTCGTGTCAAGGGAGAATCCTAGCAAGCCTGTTGCGCCGTTTATCTGCCTCTTCTTATTAGCTTGACACGCCTCCTAGATGGGTGTCAATAAAGCTAATATCTTCTCATTGATGCCGCCACATGCCTGATAGGATCCACCTGGTTGTTTAGCACCTTGACACCACTTTGATAAGTGACTTGGGTGCGATGGGGTGGAGCGGTGGTGTCTTGGTGATGATCCTTTGAAGGAGATTGGCAAGGTTTGATCTTGGCGGACTCGGCAAGCCTGCCGGGGCGAGTCTGGTCTTAGCCTCGAGTGTGGCCTCGACCTGACTAGGCCCTCGTGCCCGGCAAGGGAGGCCCTTCATAGGTGGTCTTCTGCATTCTTGTTCTTCTTAATGCTCTCCTTGATGTTACAAAGAGCGTCTTTTCTAGCTTGACATGATGCCATGCCTTGGAGATTGAATATGCGTTCGTTGCCATGCCTATGCATGCGTTCAGTTAGCAAACGCGGATGTTTGTTGCACTAACAACCCCCTATACTTGTGGGTCATCAAGACTCTTTTCTACCACTGTTGGCGGGGAGTGAAGTGCCTTTGGTAAGTGGAATTGTGTAAGGAAACATTTATATTACATGCTGAAATGTTCTGTCACTTGTCACTATGGAAAATAATCCTTTGAAGGGATTGTTCGGGTTATCTTCACCTCGGTCGAAAGCAATAAGAGTTGCTCCTCAACCTACTGAACCTACTAAAAATATTTATTACAAAATTCCTTCGGGTATGTTAGAAAAACTGCTAGCTAATCCTTATGGACGAGATGGAGCGGCACATCCTGACATGCACTTAATCTATGTGGAAGAAATTTGTGGGTTGTTTAAGCTTGTAGGTTTATTCGAGGATGGAGTTAAGAAGAAGGTATTCCCTTTATCTTTGGAGGGAAAGGCATTGACATGGTATGGGCTATTGGGTGATACTGGAACATGGGATTGTAACCAATTGAAATTGGAATTTCACCAGAAGTTCTATCCTATGCATTTGGTTCATTGTGATTGGAATATATATATATATATATAAAATTTTTGTCCTCGCGAAGGAGAAAGTATCACTGAAGCTTAGGTGAGTCTTAAGTCTATGATGCACACGTGCCCCAATCATGAGCTCTCAAGAGAAATTATTATACATAACTTTTAAGCTTCACTTTCTCGTAATGATTGATCCATGCTCGATACTTCTTCTACTGGTTCCTTTATAAAGAATACTATTGAATTCAAATCGGGTCATCTCAAAAGAACCAAATGCAAATCTAAAGATTGGGAATTTGATGAAGGTAAAGAGTCAGGTATAAAACTTGAGTCTGATTGTGTTAAATATTTTATGGAAAATGATGCATTCCATAAGTTTAGTACTAAATATGGAGTTGACTCTGAGATAGTAGCTTCCTTTTGTGAATTATTTGCTACTCATGACGATCTACCTACGGAGAAGCGGTTCAAATTTCATCCACCTATTGAAGATATGTTAAAGGAACATGTTATAGCTAAATATGAAACTATTATTTATAATGTTGATCCAGTTGTTCTTACAGCTTATATTGGGAAACCTCCTTTCCCTATTAGGATTAAGGAACATTCTAAAGCTACAACCGTGGTTAATAAAAGTAATAAAGGAACACTCTAAAGCTACAACTGTGGTTAATAAAAGTAATATTAGAACAACTAGACCCTCTGAACAAATAAGTGTGGAACCTAATATTGCTATGGTTAAGGATCTCTTGGTTGATAATATTGATGGGCATGTTATTTACTTCCGTGGTGAAGCTATAGAATTGCTAAACCTGCTTGAAATGAATAAGATATGGTAGATAAGGATAAGCCAATAGTTGGCATGCCTGTTGTTTTTGTTAAAATTGGAGATCATTGCTATCATGGTTTATGTTACATGTGTGCTAGTGTGAGTGCTATTGCATTTTCTTTATATCAAGAAATTATGAATGATACTGCACCTACTGAGATTGAGGACATTGATGTTACTATTAAGCTTGCAAATAGATATACTATTTCACCACTTGGGATTGTTCGAGATGTTGAAGTCTTGTGTGGTAAGATCAAATACCCTACTGATTTCTTAGTACTTGGTTCACAACAAGATAATTCTTGTCCCGCTATATTTGGTAGGCCTTTCTTGAATACCATTAATGCTGAAATTGATTGTGTTAAAGAAAAGGTTAGAGTTAAGTTTGGTGATGTCTCTCATGAGTTCAATTTCTCTAAGTTTCGAAGACAACCACATGAGAAATAATTGCCTAGTAAAGATGAAATTATTGGTGTTGCTTCTGTTGCCATACCTCCTACTGATCCATTAGAACAATATTTGTTAGAGCATGAGAATGATATGCATATGAATGAAAGAAATTAAAGATTCTTTGAACAAGAACATATCCTGAAACATAATTTATTTGTTAAAAATCTTGGTGATCTCTTCCACCTAAGAGTGATCCTGTGTTCGAATTAAAGAAACTACTTGATACACTGAAATATGCTTATCTTGACGAAAAGACGACAAATCCTTTTATTATTAATGCTAAACTTTCAAAGCATGAAGAAAACAGATTACTTAAAATTCCAAGGAAGCATCACACTACTATTGGATATACTCTTGATGATCTGAAGGGCATTAGTCCCACTTTGTGCCAGCACAAGACTAACATGGAGCATGATGCTAAACCCATCGTTAATCGCCAACGTCGTTTGAATTCTAAGATGAACGATGTGGTAAAAACAAAAATAATAAAGCTTCTGGAGGCAGGTATAATTTATCCTATAGCTGATAGTAGATGGGTAAGTCCTATCCATTGTGTCCCTAAGAAAGGAGGTATTACTGTTGTTTCTAATGATAAAAATGAACATATACCACAAAGAATTGTAATTGGTTATAGGATGGCAATTGATTTTAGGAAACTAAATAAAGCTACTAGAAAAGATCAATATCCCTTGCCTTTTATTCAGAAAATGTTAGAAAGATTATCTAAGAAAACACATTTTGTTTCCTTGATGGATATTCTAGTTTTTCTAAAATACTTGTGTCAAAAGAAGATTAAGAGAAACTACTTTTACTTGCCCCTTTGGAACTTATGCTTATGGACATATGCCTTTTGGTTTATGTAATGCACCTGCTACCTTTCAAGATGTATGACTGCGGCTTGGACCAAGTCATCCCCAAATACTGAATCGGATCTTGAAAATAGGACTGACGAAAAATACAAAATGGAACTTGAAAGAACAAAAATCTCCATGGGTCGGCTAATTAATTCAAGTAATTCCTGGAGGGAATCAATCAAAGACTACAGCCTTGCTTGTTAATGGGTTGCTGACTTCACAACAGAGTGCTAGACTAGGGATAAGCTGCATACTGATTTCTTTCCAAGAGCTCCATTGGCCCTGCTTTCTGCGATAAGGCTAGATGGCCAAGGCGCCCTTTCGAGACAAGGACTGTGATTCTTACTCAAAAAACTAACTGAACACGTTCGAGTTATTCGCTTGTCGGACCCGGCAGGAAAGAGGCATTCGGGAAGCAACTAGTCGCTTCTGGTGAAGCTTAACAAAGGCCAATCACCAATCAAGACAAACCGGGCACTACGGTAAGACGATATGGGTCTAGTTGCTATCCTAGCCGGAAAGAATGGGAGTTTTTTTGAAAACATTGTTGAGGTATTTGTTGGGGATATATCCCCACGATGAGACCTCCCTAGAAGGGCCAGGTTAGGCTGTTGGTGGTTTAATAATGAAGCCTTAGACAGGCCCAAGAAACCAAGACGCAGGGCTAGGGAGGCGGCTTACAAGGAGGGACAGTCGGAGGCCCAAGACCGGAAGATGGTGTGTGACGACGGCGACTTGCCAAAGAAGGCAAGGCGACTTAGAGCCAGGATTGATTACGAAGTATAACCCGACCCGGACTCTTGTAAGACCAGGGCCTCGACTTGTGTATATAAAGGCGAGTCCCTGCAGCTAGTAACTTTAGGTGACAATCAATCGATGGCTAGGTTAAGCGAATCGGCTCCCTTGTAATTGATAGTCAAGCAATACAACTCAAAGCATGACATAGGTTTTTACCTCAATCGTGAGGGTTTGAACCTGGGTAAACTCGTGTCTTTCGTCCCGCTCAACCCCTTTAAGATAATCACCGTAGCCATGGCCTCGCACCTAAGTCCTTTCACTAGGGCATCTGCCGTGACAAAACCACGATAGTTGGCTCCCACTGTGGGGCCAGTGCACATTGGTTTTGAGTTGTTGAAGGGCTCTTTCCTAGGGATCGAGGGATACGCCATTGCAAGATGACCAAGAGTCATTGTGGCAAGCTCTACATCGACGATGCTGGCTGGCGCCCCGAGGCCGACTCAATCGAGTACGGGTACCGGGTCCCCTTCGGCGGGATTCACGTCTTCGTCGGCAAGATCGGCGGATCAGAGCCAGAGCTGGACATCTGCACCCACATCATCGAGCTGGCTCGGCGCGTGCAACCCTCCTAGGTTCAAGTCGGCTAGAAGCGCGTTCTTGTTGGTTTGGCGCAAGGCATAGAGCTTGCAGAAAACTCTGAGTCTGGAGGAGAGACTCTCATCTACTCAGGTAATGAGTCCTCGACCGGAGAGATGGAGTCAATACGTCAGCTTCAAGACGACAGGCTTGGGGGCTATTTCGATGGTAATAGTATTTCGGACCCTTATGAGCCGCCGTGTAGGGCTGTTATCTTCATGACTGACATAGGGCCGGCTCTCAATTCGTCAACGGCGGCTGCAACAACGTATGACCCATCCGCGGCAAGGGTTGGTGTATCCGGGTCAGGTAGACCGCTGACTCAAGTGCTACTAGATCTCATGGGTACCTTGACAACTTTGTTGGCAACAGAGGTCACGACGGCAAATCAGGCGGAGCGCAACGCATAGGTTACAAAGATCCGTGAGGAGATAACCAAGGCACAAGAGGATATCATGGCTGAAAACCACAAGATAGCTACATTGAAGGCTTAGATTGACGCACAGGCAGAGTGTGTCAAGGCGGAGGTTTGGCGCTGAAGTTTGGATCAGAATGCATCTAATGCAGTATTCCAGAGAACACATCAGAGTCGCCTACCATTGATATATGACCCAAGGTGTTTGTTTAACACTCCTGGGGCGGGTCTAAGCACTCCAGATGCATGGGTGAGTCCTCAGTTGAACCCCGACATTCCAGGGAATCGGGCGGCGGTTTAACCTCGCCAGCCTGAGCCGACACAGAGGGAGGAGCGAGCCCCTAACCCGCCCCCCAATTAGACACCACCTCAACATGTTCTGACGCCACCCGAAAAATTTTCTAACTCAGTGGATAACATGTTTAAAGCAGCAACCTAGCTGGCGGCGATTCCGATCACCAGTGAGTCACCAGTCGCGGTTGAAACTTGGAATGTAGTTGAGCTCTTATAGACAGCTATTGCACAACAAGCGGCTTATTCATACAGCCGTGATTGTGTGCACTTGATTCCCCTCCCGAGTCATAGTTATAGCCAGCGTATTGAGTCTCCCGCAGTCTCCAACAGTGAACGATGCCAGAACCTGATGTCGGTGTATAGAAGTAGGGGTTATACTTTGTACCCCTTTACCTGTGCACAAGCAGTCAGAGCCATGGCCACGGCCACACTTAGCAGAGCAGGTGAGAGAAGCCAATGCCACAAAACGGTCAAAGCAACGCCAAGACAGAAACACGAAGAGCTAGAGGGCGAGGTGGGTTCCCTCCGCAAGACCCTTGCCGGGGCGCCTCTACGGCCCCGGCAAGGACCTTGCCGGGGCAGCTTGCCCAACCCCAACGGAGCGTGCCACCCTCGAGCCCAAGGCTTCCAACAACCACGTTGGAACCAAGGCTCAGGAGGCGCCTCCATGGTGGCATGCAGATCTATGTGAAGATCATCAACACACAATATCAGATGAGTACCAGAGGACGAGACCTCCGGCAACATCCTTGCCGGGGACGACCGCGGTATTGCGGCAAGACCCGTGCCGAGGACATCAACGGGGCCGCGGCCAGGCCTGCACGTCAAGACCCCATTGTTGTTCCCATGTAGCTGCCAGCCTAGCCAGTCAGGCGGGCACCTGCGTGGTGACGCGCGGTCTCGAGGCCAACTCAGCAAGCACCTGCGTGGTGGCATGCAGTTCTTCGCGAAGACGCCGCCACCGCGCCACCTCAGCAGCCTGCCAGCCTACATGGCGTTGACTGCCTCGCTGGCCCAGGCGAGTGTGGAAGCAGGGCAAGGTGGCGATAAAGCAAGGGGGACACCTCAGGGGCGCATTTAATACATTTTGTCCCATAATATCAAACGATAAGCTTGTACACTGTACCCTTTCCACCTCCTGTGTGCCACTGTAGCGCCTCCTTAGACTAAAAGGAGGCCCGAGGCATATTGGAGGGGGTTTCGGCTCTTTGGGCAAGTCACGCTCGATAGCTAGTTCAAGAACACTGATATACACACCAAAGCAGGACTAGGGTATTACGCAATCCCCGCGGCCCAAACCTAGGTAAACGACCTTTGTGCTGGCTCCTAAACCCACTCTCCTCGCAACCCCGCGCCCTCTGACCACAGTAGGGATACCGTTGATCCCATAGGTGTCGTTCCCATTGACATCTTTGGCGCGCCAGGTAGGGGGCGCAGTCATGAGAATCTGGTTTAGTAGCTAGTCGAGCAGCTCTTCATCGCCATGGCTCCCAAGGAAGAAGGCGATCAAACGGGCGACATCACTTGTGAGTACAGTGAGCGCTCGTGTGGCGACAGAGAAGCGAAGTCACACAAAAACTTTGAACAATTCTTTCTGTATAGAGTTATTCTCCCTGGAGATCTTTCCTTCTGTATACGAAACCTGCACGCAATGGGGACCTTCCACTATTGGCAATGCCCTCGTTCTGTTTCGAGTCTGCTCAATAGTTCGAGCGGCTACGCCGGGAACAGCAGGGTAGCCTTCCCCTATTGGCAACGCTCTCGTTCTATTAGAGTCCGCTCGATAGCTTGAGCGGCCATGCTGAGAACGGCAAGGTGGTTCACCTGGCCGCACGCACACCCGGCAGGATGTTGGGGATCCGTCCTTGATGCGCCGTGGCATGGGTTTACACGCCGACAAGCCTACCCGATTAATGTAGGGTGAACATACAGAGATAGATCGAACTGGAAAATAACATGCATCATTTCAAAAGTACTACATGGTTGTATTACATCAATTGTTGCTGTAGTTCTAACTAAAGATATGAATTGTCTTGGTCGTGAACCTGCAGCGGCAACGAGAAACGGGGTGCCTAGTCCTGGCGCTGGCCTTCGATCCTCTCGATTTCGTTGACGCGGCTGATGACAGGCTTGATATGCTCCTTGAGCGGCGTGAGGTCCGCGTCCTTCGGCAAGCTCTCCAGTGCAGCGTCAAAGTCAAGGTTGGGGTACCAGTATGCCAGCTTGGCGAGGACCTTGGTCAAGGCGTCCCGGCAAGGCTGCCGGGCCTCATTGGCCAGCGAGCTTGCTCTGTTAGAGCAAAACTACTCCAAGGCTCCAAGAACAGCCTCGAAGAATAGGGCCAGCCTGGCGTTGGGGCTCACATTTGGCTCCGGGGTGCACCTCACGTCCGGCATCCCCATGTCAGCCGGCTTCTCGGTGGTCCTTTTGGCAACGTCGGCGAGGCGGCTGACCCAAAGATTCTCGCCCTTCAGGAAATCCTCGTGATTGGCAGCATTGTTCTTCTATAGCTGCCTCTCCGTCTCTAGGCTCTTGGTCAGGGCCTCCTCCCGGCCTTGCCCTCCGAAAGCATCTTCTCAAGACCCTCCAGCTTCAGCTTCAGGTCCTAGATGGAGTCGTTGGCGCGATTGAGCAGCTCGGCCTTCTTGAAGACTGCGCCATGCGCCTGCGTCAAGGCGCAGTTGACCGAGTCTTTCTCCTTTGCCAGCTGCTCAGTCCTAGCCTTCAGGCCGTCCCGCTCCGCCTCCAGCTCTTTCACCTTCTTGCCGTGGGCCAGAGCTTGAGCATCAAGTGCTTCTTGGTGTTTCCGCTCCATCTCCTGGGTCTGGTGCATGATGAGCCCCGCGACCTCCTCGCCTTTGCCGTGGAGTGTGGTGGCGAGCATCGCCTCGCGAGCAACAAGATCCTCCTCCTGGGAGTCTAGCTCGGCCAGGCGCTGGGAACGGGCGGCCTCCGCTTGGGAGGCTTCTTCCCTCACCGCCTGCTGGGCCTTCTAGATGTCATCCTGCTTCAAGAGGAGCTCTTGCTGACGCGCGACAGCTGGCCTTGAGTGGCCTTCAGCTCTCCGTGGGCCTGACGGAACCAGGCCCGCGCCTCAGTGATACGCTCCCCGAGGTTCGCCTCTGCTTTGCCCGCCGCACCTCCCTGGACTTCGCCTTGTCCAGGCGGGCGCGCTGGAGTGCCTGGAGCTTCCAGAAGCTGATGCCCATAGCCCGGAGGAGCTGCTCCTCCTGGGTGCCGCCGCCACTAGTGCTTGGTTCATCGACAACCTTGAGCTCGGTGGCGGAAAGCACCTCGTCGTCAAACACTTCCCCCTCGGCCAGCGCCCTGGTGCCCACCGTCCCTGGGAGGTGGACGAACATGTCGTCGCCCACCTTCAGGTACCTGCTCGAGCCAGAGGCAGCGGAGGAGGAAGGTTGATCGTCGACTACCTCCTCCTCCTCGGCAGCACCCTTGCCGGCCTCCCCGGCAGGCCCCTTGCCGGCCTCCTCGGCAGGCCCCTTGTCAGCCTCCTTGGCGGCAACCTCCTCAGTCCCTCTGGCAGGCCCCTTGGCGGTGTCCTCGGTGGTGGTCTCGGTGGCCTCCTCGGCGGCGACCTTGTCGGCCTCGGCCACGGTGTCCTGGGCGACTTCCGTGATGATGGTGTCGGTGTCCTCCTGGTCCGCCGAGGGGGGGATCTGGATGCCGAAAGGGAGAATGAGGCAGGGCCAAGAACAAGATTCAAAGAAGAAAGAAGGGAAAACAGGTGGCTTACCCATGCCGGGCTGAGAAGAAGTGGCCCCCTCCCCGCCAACGTCTGTTGCTGGGATGGCACCACCAGCGCCCAAGTCCACCTCCTCCTCCTCCATGTGAATGAGCTCGGCGCTTGGTGCCCTTGCCGGGGATGCCCCTCGGGGTGGTGTGTTTGATGGGGATGGCGTGTTGGAGGCGGCCCTCGGTGGCTCCTCCCACTGCCGTCCTCCTCCTGCAGCCACGGCAAGGTTAGCGCCAAGAAGCCATACCCCGGCACGCGTTGACAAGGAGCGGATGGTGAACTCACACTGGGGGCTGCACCGGGGGCTGCTGTCTGAGCTGACCTCCACCACCGGCATGTGGGAAGCGCCCGCTGGGGGCTGCTCGCTTGCCGACGCCTTGGCCCTCTTCTGCGCCCTCTAGGCTAGCGTCTCCCCATCACTACGAAGACAAAAATAAGCAAGTCAAGAAAAGCAGCACGAGGAGTGAAGGTGGGAAAGGACAGACACTTACTCGTTCTCCGCCTCCTCTTCTGCTGCCCTCTGCTTCCTCTTTGGGCTGAGGGACCCAAGATTGAAGACGACCCCCGTGGCGACGTCTGCGAGAGGAGGAGAGGGGGACGGAGTCCGGTGGCGCTTGGACGAAGAAGAAGCAGACGATTTCTTCTTCGCCACCATGGTCTTCACCGCCTTCTTTGTCATCACTGCCCTAGTCTGGCGCACGGGCTCCCCCTGGGCCCCTTGCCGTTGCTCAGTCCTCTGGGCCGGACCAGCTCATCAGAGCTGGCCCGCCGCAGGATACACCCTCTTCCCGTGGCCGGAGGATCGTCGGACTCGACCTCTCCCTCGGTTGACCCGTCGCCCACCTCCTAGACGAGAGGAGCCCCAGTGTTGGCGCCGCTGGCCTTCCCGACAGCCTTCGCCCACTGGGCGAGCTCTATCTCCTCTGCGGCCACACCGTCCTCGTCCTCCATGCCGCCAGTGCTGCCGGCCTCCATGGTGAGCTGCGCTTCCGCCACCCTGGCAGCGATGTAGTTGATCTCCACCTGGGTGGTCTCTGCGATGAGCAGCGGCTCCTCACGCTCAAAGTCCTCCGACAAGTTGTCGAAGAACTCCTAGACCTCGCATGCCGGGGGCGCGACCCAAGATGGGTCGAGGCCGTGCGCGTTGAAGACCGGCATCATCTTGAGGATGGCGGCTTGGCAAGTGTTGTTGCTCAGCGGGAACACGCCCGGCGACAACGCAAATAAGGGCCCCTTGATGGTCTTATTGGCCTTCACGGCCCTGCCGGTCCTCTCCATCCTGCCGTCGGTGAACACGTCGAGTTGGAAGAGCCTCTGGCAGTGACGGCTATGCCCCATCACTGTGAACTTGTGCTTCAGGCCGGGGCGAAGCCTCATGATGTCGGTTGCGTTCCTGAAAAGCCAGGCCGACCTCCCCTTGTTGTGCAAAGGGGCAATTCGGCGGCGGATGAAGTCCGCCCCGATCATCTCAAGGGTGAGCCCAGCCATGGTGAGATGATGGATCCCGACGATGGCAATCGGGGGCTTCGTGTTGTCGGGGTCGACATTGCTCCAGTCGTTGCCGTGAAGCGGTGGGCTCCGGCGAACCTGACAGAACTCCGGCGGATTCTCCTCCTCGATCCAGCACCACTGGCCCCGCCACTCTTCCCACCTCTCCTTGTGGGCGCCCTCCTGATACGTGCCCCTCCCTTGGGCCCTCGGGATCCAGGAGATGCTCCCGGAGAGGGTGCCCCCTGCCTTCGAGGCGAGGGAAGAAGTAGTGGCGGAAGAGCGCCGTGCTGGGAAGAACTCCGACGAAGCCCTCATAGAGGTGGGCGAAGAGCGCCATGTATGCCATGACGTTCGGCGTGATGTCCAGGAGACGGAAGCTGAAGGTAAGCATGACGTTGTTGAAGAAATCGGAAAAAGGGGGGCAGAGCCCACAGGAGAAGAAATCGACGAAGAAGGGGTACCGATTGGGGCCAGCCTCACCGCAGTCGGCAGGGATGATGCACGTGGCAGGGTGCCCCGTCTTCTTCACCGCCCACAGGGGCCTGAAGACGTCCTTGAGATGGAACACGTCGACCGACGATAGGGAGAAGTAGGTGAACTGCGCCCACTGCACCGCCGCCTCGTTCTCCAGCACCTCCTTCTCCACGACATTCTTGGCCGCCCCTTTGCCCTTTCCCTTCCGGTCTTGGGCGCCATGGCGGTTGGTTGAAGGGAGAAGACCGAGAGCGATGGGGGTGTGGTGGCAACGAGCAGAGGCGAGCTCCAGGAGGAAGGAGATGGGAATGGCAAAGCCGAGATTGGGGAAGGCGCAGAGGTTAAATGAGCAGCGCGCCCTCGGTTATTCCTTTTTATGGGGAAGGCGCGGGCCGCCTCTTTACTATTTACTGTGACGTGACGCAAGCGAGTAGCAGACGCCCCACGCATGCCTCCCATGTCACGCACGGCCTTCCACGTCACGTGTTCAATGCGGGTCGTGGGGAAGCGCGGCGGGCGGAAAAATTACCTTAGTAAAAGTCGACCCCGCCTGCCCGCGCATCGTTCTGGGCCTAGCCCAACAACGCGCCGCGCTAATGTGTGGCCCAGGCCCCGGGGCTCTTATCGGAGTACAGAAGTAGGGGCTCTACTTTGTACTCCTTTACCTGTGCACGGGCAGTCAGAGCCATTGCCACAGTTAGCAGAGCAGGTGAGAGAAGCCAAGGCCACAAAATGGTCAAAGCAATGCCAAGACAGAAACATGAAGAGCTAGAGGGCAAGGTGGCTTCCCCCAGCAAGATCCTTGCCGGGGCCGCCTCCACGGCCCTGGCAAGGACCTTGCCGGGGCAGCTTGCCCAACCCCAACGGAGCGCGCCACCCTCAAGCCCGAGGCTTCCAACAACCACGTTGGAACCAAGGCTCGGGAGGCGCCTCCATGGTGGCACGCAGATCTTTGTGAAGATCATCGACACACAATATCAAATGAGGACTAGAGGATGAGACCTCCAGGAACATCCTTGTTGGGGACGACCGCGGTGCCGCGGTAAGACCCTTGCTGAGGACATTAACGGGGCCGCGGCCAGGCCAGCGCGTGTCAAGACCCCATCGCCGTTCCCATGCAGCTGCCAGCCCAGCCAGTCAGGCGGGCACTTGCATGGCGATGTGCGGTCCCAAGGCCAACTCAGCAAGCGCATGAGTGGTGGCATGCAGATCTTCGTGAAGACGCCGCCACAACACCACCTCAGCAGCCTGCCAACCTACATGGCGCTGACCGCCTTGCCGGCCCCGGCGCGTGTCGAAGCAGGGCAAGGCGGCGATAAAGCAAGGGGGACACCTCAGGGGCGCATTTAATGTGTTTTGTCCCGTAATAGAAAACTGAAAGCACAAGTGCTCCCTAGGTAGTTTTGGTAATTAATGTCAACATATTTCTTGTTGGACTAACACTTTTATCTAGTATGTTTAAGATAAGTTCAACAATGGAGTGGCATGGACTAAAGGATGCGGGAACTCCTTCAAGATGTTAAGGACAAAGGATTGGCTCAAGCTTCAAGCTCAAGACTCTTCATTTTATATTTTAGTGATCCAAGATCACATTGAGTCAATAGGAAAAGCCAATACTATCAAGAAGGGATGAGGTGTTGCTTAATGAGTTTCTTGCTCCATAGTGCTTAGTGATATGCTCCAAAACCCTCAACTACTTTCCCACTTCCACACATATGTCCTAAACCTGAAGTCAAACTCGGCCCCACTGATTCTTTCTATCCGGCGCCACTGAGTTCAGATGTCATAGCCACTACCACAAACCCTAGACAAATCGGCCTTACCGATAGGTATCTCGGTCTCACCAAGATGGGATTGTAATCTCTCAGTGTATGTCCATTTCCAAAATCGGTCTTACCGAGTTTGAGAAGTTGGTACTACCGAGATTACAATGCAAACTCTCTGGTTAACTTATTACAAAAATCGGTCCCACCGAGTTTAAGTAATTGGTGCCATCGAGTTTGCCTGACCAACTCTCTGGTTAACTTATTACCAAAATCGGTCCCACCGAGTTTGTGTAATCGGTCTCACCGAGATTACGTTATGCCCTAACCCTAACCATATTGGTCCTACCGAGTTGCATTTCGGTCCCACCGAAAATCCTAACGGTCACTAAATTTTCTAAATCGGTCCGACCAAGTTTCTCGATTCGGTCCCACCGAGTTTGGTAAATTGTGTGTAATGGTTAGATTTTGTGTGGAGGCTATATATACCCCTCCACCTCCTCTTCATTCATGGAGAGAGCCATCAGAAAAAACCTACACTTCCAACCTACTAGTTCCGAGAGAGAACTACCTACTCATGTGTTGAGGCCGAGATATTCCATTCCTACCAAATGAATCTTGATCTCTAGCCTTCCCCAAGTTGCTTTCCACTCAAATCTTCTTTCCACCAGATCCAAATCCTATGAGAGAGAGTTGAGTGTTGGGGAGACTATCATTTGAAGCACAAGAGCAAGGAATTCATCATCAACGCACCATTTGTTACTTCTTGGAGAGTGGTGTCTCCTAGATTGGCTAGGTGTCACTTGGGAGCCTTCGACAAGATTGTGGAGTTGAACCAAGGAGTTTGTAAGGGCAAGCAGATCGCCTACTTCGTGAAGATCTACCGCTAGTGAGGCAAGTCCTTCGTGGGTGACGGCCATGGTGGGATAGACAAGGTTGCTTCTTCGTAGACCCTTCGTGGGTGGAGTCCTCCATGGACTCGCACAACTGTTACCCTTCGTGGGTTGAAGTCTCCATCAACGTGGATGTATGATAGCACCGCCTATCGGAACCACGACAAAAACAACCGTGTCTCCAATTGCGTTTGAATCCTCCAAAACCCTTCCCTTTACATTCTTGCAAGTTGCATGCTTTACTTTACGCTGCTCATATACTCTTTGCATGCTTGCTTGTTATGTATTGTGAATGTTAAACTTGTGCCTAAACTCCACTTAAACTTAAAGAAGTTAAAAACTGCAACTTTGGTACTTAGTGTCTAATCACCCCCTCTAGACACCTCTTCTCAAGGTCCTACAAGTGGTATCAGAGCATTGGTCTCCATTGCCTTGGTTTAATCACCATTGGAGGAAGATGGATGAGTCTACTTTGGGGAGTCTTAGACATAGAGTGCCTATTCTTGATGGAGAGTATTTTCATGAGTGGAAAAATGAGCTGCTTGTAATATTCAATCAATATCATTTGAACAAATACATTGCTAGCCCTTGTGCGCCTCATGTTGATCCTATGCATTCTACTTTTGACGAGTCAATTGACATGATTAGGAATCTTAGAACTGCCGAACTTATCATTAGAGGCTTGCCTAGAAACTTGATTGGATGTTTGCCTACTCTTAAGTGTGCCTACACTATATGAAAATTTCTTGAGGAACGCTTTCCAAATTATTCCTTGAAAAATCTTGATGAAATTCTCCATAAGTCTATTATCTTGAGTAAGATGAATTCTAGTGATCCTATGTTTGGTGATTGTTTGTTTGAGCTTACAAACCTTATGCGTGCCAAAGGAGATGTTGGAATTATTAGTGATATTATTTCCGAAGCTATAAAAATTCATAAGCAAGATCATTGTCAAACTCACTCTAACGAATCACCCTCTCTAGGAGTTGATCCACCACATGACGATGTTGAACATGGATACTATGATGAGGATGATGATAGTGACTTCGATCTTGATGATTCAATGAGACACTTTGGTCTTATGGGAAATCTTCGGGAATATATATTAGGAGGAAAGGAATGGGTTCTCGATAGTGGATGTACCGATCACATGACCGGAGATAAAGACATGTTTCGTGAGCTTGCTGAAAACGATGGTCCTCGAAAGTATGTCACTTTTGGTGACAACTCAAAGGGTAAGGTGGTTGGCCTCGGTAAGGTGGCCATCTCACATGATAGCTCCATTCAAAATGTCATGCTCGTTGAATCTCTTGGATACAACTTACTTTCAGTATCTAGACTTACTGATTTCAGTTTCAATGTCCTATTTACTGAGGTAGATTGCCAAGTGTTTCATAGAGATAATCATAAAATGGTCTTTACCAGTATATGTAGATGTGATCTATACATTGTTGATTTCACTAAAAAGGCTCAACCTAAAACTTGCTTCATTGCTAAATCCTCAAAAGGTTGGTTATGGCATAGACGATTAGGTCATGTTGGCATGCGAAACCTTGACAAGCTTATTAAAGGAAATCATATCCTTGGTGTTAATGATGTCATATTTGATAAGGATAGACTTTGCATTGCTTGTCAAGCAGGTAAACAGGTTGGAGGAAGGCATCCCGTGAAGAACATCATGACCACAAGGAGGCCACTCGAGCTACTTCACATGGATCTTTTTGGTCCCAACTCTTACAAGAGTCTCGGTGGAAATTCTTTTGGTCTAGTTATAGTTGATGATTTTTCAAGATTTACGTGGGTGTTCTTTCTCGATGATAAATCGCAGGTCCAAAAGATCTTCAAAAACTTCGATAGGAAGGCCCAAAATCAATTTGAAGTGAGAATCAAGAAGGTTCACAGTGACAACGGAACAGAGTTCAAGAATGCAAATGTGGACACCTTTCTTGACGAAGAAGGGATTTCACACGAGTTCTTGGCTACGTACACACCTCAACAAAATGGAGTTGTTGGGAGGAAGAACCGGACGCTCATCAAAATGGCGAGAACGATGCTTGATGAGTACAAGACACCGAAGCACTTTTCGGCAGAAGCAGTTGAGACAGCTTGTCATGCAACAAATCGCTTGTATCTTCACAAGCTACTCGGTAAGACGGCATACGAGCTCCTCACCGGTAACAAACCCCAAGTTGGATACTTTCGAGTATTCGGCTCAAAGTGCTACATTCTTGATAAGCATCATCGTTCTAAATTTGCTCATAAGTCTCATGAAGGTTCCCTACTAGGTTATGGCTCAAACTCTCACACTTACCGTGTCTACAACAATTTCAGCCAAAAGGTTGAAGAGATGGTAGATGTGAAGTTTGATGAATCTAACGGCTCGCATGTAGAGCAATTGCCAATTGATGTAGGAGACAAAGATCCTTCGAAAGCAATCCAAGACTTGTCTATTGGCAAGGTCCGTCCAACGGAGGTGAAGGAGAGTACCTCGTCCGTCCATGTGGAAGCCTCTACTTCACGACAAGGTGAACCAAGAGTTGATACAGAAGCATCCACAAGTGGGACACACCAAGATGAAGAAAACGAGGAAGTGCATCAAGATGAACATCAACAACCTCCTTATCCACCACGACAGGAGAATGACAACGCCAACAATGAAGAAGGACAAGAATAAGAACAAGATGAAGAAGAAGTTCAACTAAGAACCAAGCGAAAGCTTTCACGAGTTCGAGCAAGAATCGCTAAAGACCATCCCGTCGAGCAAATCTACAATGATATTCAAACTGGGAGAATCACTCGCTCTAAAACTCGTTTAGCTAACTTTTGTGATAACTATTCTTTCATCTCTAGCATTGAACCTATGAAGGTCGAAGAAGCATTGGAAGATCCGTATTGGATAAATGCTATGCATGAAGAGCTACACAACTTTGAGAGGAACCAAGTTTGGACATTGGTTGAGAAGCCCGACAACAACCACAACATCATCGGTACCAAATGGGTGTCTCACAACAAGCAAGATGAAGATGGACAAGTAGTTCACAACAAAGCACGTCTCGTCGCCCAAGGCTAGACACAAGTCGAAGGTATGGACTATGGTGAGACTTACTCTCCCGTTGCTAGACTTGAGTCCATTCGCATCTTACTTGCCTATGGTAATCACCATGATATCACCTTGTACCAAATGGACATTAAAAATGCTTTTCTAAATGGTGAAATAGAGGAGGAAGTTTATTTTAAACAACCTCCCGGCTTTGTCAATCCTAAGAAACCCAATCATGTTTACAAACTTCACAAAGCTCTTTATGGTCTTAAACAAGCTCCTAGAGCGTGGTATAAATGCTTGACCAAGTTCCTTATTGAAAAAGGCTTTGAAATTGGGAAAATTGATTCCACACTTTTTACTAAAAGGGTTAATGGAGAACTATTTGTGTGCGAAATCTATGTTGATGATATTATATTTGGTTCAACTAACCCTCATTTTAGTGAAAAGTTTGGGAAGCTAATGTCGGAGAAGTTTGAGATGTCTATGATGAGTGAACTCAAATTCTTTCTTGGTTTGCAAATCAAGCAAACTAAGGAAGGTACATTTGTCTCTCAAACAAAGTACACCAAGGACCTATTCAAGAAGTTCAATATGCAAGAATGCAAAGGTATGTCTACACCCATGCCTACTAGTGGACATCTTGATTTGACCAAAGATGGTGAACCATTTGATCAAAAGGTTTATCGCTCTATGATTGGTTCATTGTTATATCTATGTGCTTCACGTGCCGATATCATGCTAAATGTGTGCATGTGTGCATGATATCAAGCTGCTCCTAAAGAATGTCATCTTAAGGCCGTGAAAAGGATATGAGATACTTAATCCATACACCAAATTTTGGCATTTGGTATCCTAAGAGGGTCTCCTTCGATCTTGTTGGCTACTCCGACTCGGACTATGCCGGAGACAAGGTTAATAGAAAGTACACTTCGGGTACTTGTCAATTTCTTGGTAGATCTCTTGAGTCTTGGTCCTCCAAGAAACAAAACTCGTATCCTTATCCATCGTCGAAGCAGAATACATTGCCGCTGGTTCATGTTGTGCTCAATTACTTTGGATGACCCAAACTCTTAAAGATTATGGGATATATGTGAAACATGTCCCATTGCTTGGTGACAATGAAAGTGCTATCAAAATTGGTCATAATCCGTACAACATTCTCGAACTAAGCATATTGAAGTTTGTCATCATTTCATTCAAGATCATGTTGCTAAGGGTGACATTAATCTTAAGCATGTTTGCACCGAAAAGCAATTAGCAGATATATTCACTAAACCTCTTGATGAGAAAGTGTTTTGCAGGTTGAGAGGAGAATTGAACATCATAGATGCTTCAAACTTGGGGTAGAAACTCCATTGGACACATGCAAGACATGAGCTTATGACTAATCCTTGATATTTCTCTTATGATGAAGATCTTATGTCTTGGATATATCTGCATCTTGCATGTTATATAACCCATGTAGGTACTCGGTTGAATCAAATTCCATGAGATTGTAATCTACTCACATCTTGAGCAATCTCTACATCACCAAGTTTCTACACTATGGTGGTTGAAGACAAGGAAGCACGGAACCATTCAAACATATCCTTTGACAAATTCTATGTTGAGCTTCATGATTGTCATTTTTGGATACACAAGTGCTCTTCCTTGCAAGAACTAACCCATGTAGGTAGATGGACTCAAATTCCAAGTGGTGCTCCCAATTCTTGATGAGCTACATCAACCTTGAGCAACCCACACAAGTTCAACTACATGTTCAACGCCACCAACCAAGGTATGTTATTCCATCTTAGAGAAGCTTTACTCCAAATCATGAGCTAAAGCAACTTGACAAGATGAGAATACATCAAGATGCTTAAATGAAAAATGGCAACCCCATTTTGAGCTTAAACGATGAGTATGACCTATGATAAAGTGATCTCACTTGACTCCTAAGTCAATATACTCTAACATAGGTGACTTTGTTGCCGACCATCTCTAGATGAAGTTCTCTTGTGTTCTTTTCTGTGTTTTTGCATTTGTCTCATGCATATTTGTTTCCCCTTTCAAAAAATTATCTAGATTTCTTTCTATTTGCTCTGCATTTTCTGCATCCAATTCATTGCATATCATTCAGTAAATTCCTTGCAAATCTTTGTGAGATCTTACTAGTCTAGTGAGCTGAGGTGACAAGTGTTTTCTCTGCGATGAACTCGGTTTCACCGATTTGTTGTTTTCGGTCCAACCGAATCCTTTCGGTACGACCGAAGCATACCGCTCGGTGCCACCGATTTCACAATAGGAAAACAGCTTGCCACTTATTCTGTGTTTCCTCTGATCCAGCTCCACTCGATGAATCTTGTCCTCTACAAGCATCACATTTTTATAAATGCTTTGTGCTGTGACTCAAGGATCAAACCCTTCTTGGAAACTGATGTCAAAGGGGGACGGAGAGATCACATCAAATCTTATCACTTAAAGAGATCACATTAGAGAGAGAGAGAGAGTCTCGCCTCTTGAGAGATCTCCAGGGGGAGAGAATACTCAAGTAGAAACTATTTCTCAAGGATCCCACATGCTTGGTGTTCAAGAGGAGAGATGCCACATGTCTTCTTGAAGGGTAAGACATGTTCATATGTGCTGATTTGCATTAGCTCTGTTCCTTTATATCTTTCAGCTCTGATTTTCTGTTCCCTATCTTCTCCCAGTATCCCATGCTAGATTCAGGGTGAGCAAGACATCTAAGGGAAAGAAATCATTTAAATTCATTGCATATCTTTACTCTTGGGGACATGTCTAATCCAATGTGGTACTTAGTACTCACGCTCTACATGTCATCCCGGTCTTGGTATTCTTGTGGTTTCTTCTGTTTGCTCTGGCTAGTAGATGTACCTGTGTTATCTAACCTTGTTTACGCAGGTTCATTCCATCCTAAGCCAACTCAAGACTACAAGGTAAGTATATGCATCACAATCATGTGTATGAGGAATTCTTGCTGATGTACATACTGTTTGCAAGAAGGACTCAGGGGAATGAAGGTATTTTCTTTAATATTCTTTGCACTGATGCATATGGCCAAGATACATGTAACACATTGCCTACTCTATCATGGTTATGCTCTCACATGCTTCTATATTCCATATTCACATGATTGCATACATGTAGGGGGAGCCTATGCCTGTTACATGTCCTTCCAAAGCTTTACTTGCTATTCTTTATATCTTTATCTAAGGCTTCGATGTATGTTGTCATCAATTACCAAAAAGGGGGAGATTGAAAGCACAAGTGCTCCCTAGGTGGTTTTGGTAATTAATGTCGACATATCTCTTGTTGGACTAACACTTTTATCTAGTATGTTTCAGATAAGTTCAACAATGGAGTGGCATGCACTAAAGGATGTGGGAACTCCTTCAAGATGCTAAGGACAAAGGATTGGCTCAAGCTTCATGCTCAAGACTATTCATTTTATATTTTAGTGATCCAAGATCACAATGAGTCTATAGGAAAAGCCAATACTATCAAGAAGGGATGAGGTGTTTCTTAATGAGTTTCTTGCTCCACAGTGCTTAGTGATATGCTCCAAAACCCTCAACTACTTTCCCACTTCCACACATATGTCCTAAACCTAAAGTCAAACTCGGACCCACTGATTCTTTCTATCCGGCGCCACCGAGTTCAGATGTCATAGCCACTGCCACAAACCCTAGACAAACCGGTCTCACCGATAGGGATCTCGGTCTCACCGAGATGGGATTGTAATCTCTCTGTGTATGTCCATTTCCAAAATCGGTCTTACCGAGTTTGACCAATCGGTACTACCGAGATTACAATGCAAACTCTCTGGTTAACTTATTACCAAAATCAGTCCCACCGAGTTTGAGTAATCGGTCCCACCGAGTTTGCCTGACCAACTCTCTGGTTAACTTATTACCAAAATCGGTCCCACCGAGTTTGTGTAATCGGTCTCACCGAGATTACGTTATGCCCTAACCCTAACCATATCGGTCCTACCAAGTTGCATGTAGGTCCCACCGAAAATCCTAACGGTCACTAAATTTGCTAAATCGGTCCGACCGAGTTTCTCGATTCGGTCCCACCGAGTTTGGTAAATTGTGTGTAACGGTTAGATTTTGTGTGGAGGCTATATATACCCCTCCATCTCCTCTTCATTCATGGAGAGAGCCATCAGAACAAACCTACACTTCCAACCTACTAGTTCTGAGAGAGAACTACCTACTCATGTGTTGAGGCCAAGATATTCCATTCCTACCATATGAATCTTGATCTCTAACCTTCCCCAAGTTGCTTTCCACTCAAATCTTCTTTCCACCAGATCCAAATCCTATGAGAGAGAGTTGAGTGTTGGGGAGACTATCATTTGAAGCATAAGAGTAAGGAGTTCATCATCAACGCACCATTTGTTACTTCTTGGAGAGTGGTGTTTCCTAGATTGGCTAGGTGTCACTTGGGAGCCTCCGACAAGATTGTGGAGTTGAACCAAGGAGTTTGTAAGGGCAAGGAGATCGCCGAATTCGTGAAGATCTACCGCTAGTGAGGCAAGTCCTTCGTGGGAGACGGCCATGGTGGGATAGACAAGGTTGCTTCTTTGTGGACCCTTCGTGGGTGGAGCTCTCCGTGGACTCGTGCAACCGTTACCCTTCGTGGGTTGAAGTGTCCATCAACGTGGATGTACGATAGCACCACCTATCGGAACCACGACAAAAACATCCGTGTCTCCAATTGCATTTGAATCCTCCAAAACCCTTCCCTTTACATTCTTGTAAGTTGCATGCTTTACTTTCCGCTGCTCATATACTCTTTGCATGCTTGCTTGTTATGTATTGTGAATGTTAAACTTGTGCGTAAACTCCACTTAAACTTAAAGAAGTTAAAAACTGCAACTTTGGTACTTAGTGTCTAATCACCCCCCCTAGACACCTCTTCTCAAGGTCCTACACAGACGATAAGCTTGTACACTGTACCCTTTCCACCTCCTGTGTTCCACTGTAGCGCCTCCTTTTACTATAAAAGGAGCCCCGGGATGTACAGGAGGGGGATTCGGCTCTTTCGGCAAGTCACGCTCGATAGCTAGTTCAAGAACACTGATATACACACCAAAGCAGGACTAGGGTATTACGCGATCTCCGCGGCCTGAACCTGGGTAAACGACCTTTGTGCTGGCTCCTAAACCCGCTCTACTCACGACCCCGTGCCCCCGAGCACAGTAGGGATCCCATTGATCCCATAGGTGTCGTACCCACCGACACCTGCCCCATCTTAACCCGCTCGATCCATGAAGCGCGGCTCAAGAACTCATGGATGCTGCACCAAGAGGCGGAAGCAGCAAACTAGGGGGCTTATGAGTCGCCCCCTATGATTCCTCCAGCTTCAACTGAGACCGGGTTGAGCACTAGAAGTCTCAGGGTGCCATGTCCATTGCCGGCTCTGCGTAATGAGCATCTGCCCGAATATTTTAAGTGTCCTTGCAAGATACCTAATTATACAGCAGACCTCCCTCTAGAAGGTTGGATTGAGAGTTATGAGCTAGCTATGGAGATGTTAGACGTCAGTGATGCTGCTTGTGATAAGTATTTCACCATGATGTTGGAAGGGCCTGCCCATACGTGGTTGAAATGTTTGCCGCCCAATTATATTAACTCATGGGCCGAGTTAAAGGCGTGTTTCATCAAAAAAAATCAAGGGACATGCAAGCAGCCTCTGACGATTGTGGATCTAGATCAGTGCATGCAGCGTGAGGATGAGTCAGCCCACCATTGGGTACGGCGGGTCTCCACTATTATTCACTTATCTGATAGTATTACGGAGGGTCAAGCGGTCCTGATGTTAGAGAAGAATTGTCACTTCACCCCCCCCTAAAACAGAAGCTAGGGCAGCTCATGCGTTATTGCAATGACATGGGTGATCTCATGGCGGCTCTCACTAAATAGGCTTGCTCTGATAACACGAAGGATCCTAGTTCTAATGGTGATAAATCCAACAAAGGCAAGAAGAATGGCAATGGTAAGGGTCAGCAACAGAATATAACAGGGAACAATGGGAACAGCCAGGGTAATGGTGGTAAGCGAAGACACCCCAATGGCGGGTTAGATTTAGTGGTACCAACACTGGGCATACAAAACAGCGTCGTAACGGTAATGGTAAGCCGCCTTTTGGTGGAGCAAAGCCTTTCAATCTTGAGGCAATGCTTAATGAACCTTGCCCGAAGCATAGTCTTTGCAACATGCCATCTACTCATATGTGGAAGGATTGTTAAATTATGTAGCGACCACGATCCCAATGGATCGAAGTCTTTGTGCTTAAGTGTCATCCGTGGATTAGTATGCTGACATACACAGTACTCGAGGAATTATAACAGATTTCAATCACACACTTATTACATCGAGATCCTCATAAAGAGTATTTATTAGAAAAATAATATGGTTGAAGGCCATCTAAATAAAGTAACTGCGGAAGCTTCGAAAATAAATGAGTCCATCTACTCCAACAACATAACTGAGTGCACGACAATGACCTAGCACACCTTATTCTTTGTCGGTAAACTCTGGAACATGAGACGTTGCAGCCGTGTAGGTTAGCACATGGAATATGCTGGCAGAGTTACACTATAGAGCAAATGAATGAAAGAGACTATTTCTATAAGCATATTTGGCTAGTGGAGGCTCTAAGTCTAATTTTTGCATAAAGCTAATTTTTCCCTACAACAAAGGAATCCATTTTATTTACTACCAAGTTTATGCCAATATTGAGAAGGTTCCTCCAACTCAATCCCAAATTGAATCACGTATAATCATTAAACCCAATACATTAATTAAATAGAGTGATGAGATCAACACAATATCCACTTCTAGATACACAAATTGTCCATAACCGGGGACACGGCTAACCATGATTAGTTTGTACACCCTATAGAGGTCTGCGCACTTTTCCCTACAAGACTCGACCAGATCCATGATCGGAAGATCGAGACATAGTCTTTCGGAAGCAATAACACTTTACTCTCGGTATACCGGTACACCTACTTACCCCTACGTCTGCTAGTCCACCATTAAAAGAGGTCACACAAGTTACTCAACTATGCCAGAGCCCATAATGGCTTGTGGCTGCAAACGAAAGTTTCTAGGCATGAAATATCATATAATCCCTTTGAGCTTGGGTTGCGGACCGAGGGTAATCACACGGGTACATCGGGATTCCCATGGGCAAGCACTGGTTTCTCCAGGTTCCCCAACCAATCCACCCATATGTGTATTAAATTTGCCACCTTACCATTGTCCAAAATTAGTAGCTCTCACAACTTTCATGAATCACACGAACCAATCCCCGTCTACGAGCATGGCTAAGCAATATATGAGCATACCTTATATTCCCGGGGTGATCAAAGGTAATATGTTCCTACCTCATGAACTACAACGAAACCACATGTTCCCAATCCTACTCACGCAAATCTTTGAGGGTTAAAACTAATGCATTGTAAAAATGTAGCGACCAGACCTCAAACAGTCTGATCTCTGTGCTTTAGTATCATCCCTGGATCAGTAATGCTGACACGCACAGTACTTGAAGGATTTATAACAGAGTAGCAATCACACACTTATTACATCGAATGTCTCAAAAGAGAACTTATTACAATAAATATGGCTTAAGGCCATCTAATAATGATAACAATGGAAGGCTTGGAAGATAAGTGAGTCCATCAACTCCAACGGCATCACTGAGTATAGAACCACGACCTAAAGGCACCTTACTTGTCGTCTGAAAAGTCTGCAACATAAACGTTGCAGCCCGAAAACGGGTCAACACACGGAATATGCTGGCAATGTAACACATAGAGAGTAATGAAAGAATAAAGCTATACTAAATGCATATATGGCTGGTGGAAAGCTCTATGGTTACAGTTTTGCATAAAGCCAATTTTTCCCTACTGCAAAGGAATAAATTTTATTTAACCATCATGGTGGTTGTTAAACATTGAGAAGATAGACATCCTCTCAATCCCAATTAAGCATCATCGTTAAACCCAACATAATTAATTAAAGTAACATGATGAGATTCACATGATAATCCAAGTACTAGATATTCAAAACGTCCATAACCGGGGACACGGCTAACCATGATTAGTTTATACACTCTACAGAGGTTTGCGCACTTTTCCCCACAAGACTCGATCTCCTCCGTTGGATTCCTCGCACTACATGGTGTTTGAGAAACAGATGACCGAGACATGGTCTTTTAGAATCACTAGCACCTTACGATCGGGTAGACAGTTACACCTACTTTCCCCTACATCTGCTAGTCTACCACTGCAAGAGTTCGCATGACTTAATCAACTATGCTAGAGCCCATAGTAGCTTGTGGCCGCACACGGATGTTTCTAGCATGAATAATCTCATGATCCCTTTCAGCCTGGGTGGCGGTCCATAAAGAAAACAGGCAATCGCTGGAATGCCCATGTGCCTCAATCCACCCAGATGTGTGTTTAAGTTGCCACCTTAAATAAACCATTAAATAACAATCTCACATCTGTCATGGATACACTCACCCAATCCACGTCTACTAGCATAGCATGGCATAATAAGCAAACATAGAAGTAACTCCCAGGGGTTTGATAATACAACATGTAATAGGTACTACCTCATCTACTTCCCAAAACCCACATATTAATCAGATCCTAATCATGCAATTGTTTGAGGATTGATCTAAGGCAATAAAACTGGGTAGTAAAGAGGTATGATCAAAGTGTTACTTGCCTTGCTGATGATCCGTGAAATCTAGAGATTCGAAGTAGCAAGCGGCGCACTCCGGGTACTCATCGCAAACAAACAAGCATACAATAAGTACTTATCTAATGCACATGTAAAACTCAAATAAGAGAACTAACCAGAAAGTTCAACTTAAGAACTCCGGTTTGCAAAAAGAATCAAATCGAACAAAGCAACGAAACACAAACGACGAAAGAAACAAGCTTTGTTTACTAATCTGGACCTAAGTCAAATTTTACAAAAGCAACAACTTGTTTGAGTTGGTTAAACGGAAAGCGGGTTCCGAGACGAAACTCCAGGCGCTTGAATCGCCTGATTCCGATAAACGAGTGGAAAGTTATACTAGAACGAAAATCGGACCAGAAATCGCGATCAGAAATAATCGCGGAAAATCCGAGAAAAAGAAAAACTGATGAACAGATTAACGAAAAAAAGTTCGTTAACTGAAACTAAATGGTGAACTCGTCCGTTAAAACGAACGAACGGGCGAACGCTCGCTAAATAGATAAACCGGGAAGAAGAAGAAAAGACGATCAATTCTAAAAAAACGAAAACTAGGGCTTTCTAAAAAAATGGATCAGTTTTCTTTAGAAAAACTGGGGCGGAGGGGCGGCTACCTCGGCTCGGCTCCAGCGAGGCTCCGGCGGGGCTGCGGGGCGGCGGGGCTGTGGGACTCCGGGCGGCGGCGGCAGGTGGCGTGGGTGGCGGCGACGGGCTTCGGCGGCGGCGGCTCGGGGTGATGCGGCGGGGTGGCGGTGTATATAAAGGGGGGGGGGCGGTGGCTTGGGGGAGAGGCACGGACTCCTTGTTTGGGTCGGCGGCGGCGACGCGCGGGAGAGATTTTTTTTAAAACAATTCCGCCGAACAGAAAATAAATCCTAGAAAAAATAAAAATCTAAAAATGCCAAAACAAAATTTCACCATTTAAATAAAATATTTAGAATGAGGTGAACATTTTCTTGGCCCTGAAATGCAGTTTTGAAAAACGTGCAATTTTCCTAAATTCAAATAAAATAGCAAAAACTCCAAAATAAAATCTTATTTGATTTTTTATTAAATCCTCAATATTTCTTTATTTTGGGAAAATCATTTTATTCCCTCTCTCAGATTTTTCTAATAGAAATAATTGGAGATAAAATAAATAAAATCAAATGATCCTATTTTCAAAATTTGAGAAAACTCAAAAATATGAAAATATCGAAATCCCCAACTCTCTCCGAGGGTCCTTGAGTTGCGTAGATTTTCTAGGATCAGGCCAAAAGCAATAAAATATGATATGCAAAGATGATCTAGTGTATAACATTCCAAATTGAAAATTTGGAATGTTACAAACCTACCCCCCTTAAGATGAATCTCGCCCTCGAGATTCGGGTTGGCTAGAAAATAGGTGAGGGTGGTCCTTCAGCAGATCTTCCTCTCGCTCCCAGGTGGCTTCATCCTCGGTTAGATGGCTCCACTGAACTTTGCAAAACTTGATAACCTTGCTGCGGGTGACTCGGCTAGCATACTCGAGAATCTTGACTGGTTTCTCCTCATCGGTCAAATCACTATCCAACTGAATCACTTCCAGCGGCACTATATCTCTCAGCGGTATATCAGCCATCTCTGCATGGCACTTCTTCAACTGGGAAACGTGGAACACATCGTGAACTCCTGACAATCCTTCGGGCAATTCCAACTTGCAAGCAACTTCTCCCATACGTTCCAAAACTTTGTATGGTCCCACAAAACGTGGCGCAAATTTTCCCTTAACTCCAAAGCGCTTAACTCCTCGAAGCGGAGATACACGAAGATAAATTCTATCTCCGACTTCGTATGTTGTCTCCTTGCGTTTAGAATCTGCATAGCTCTTCTGCTTGGACTGGCTACCTTGAGCCTATCGCGAGTCAACTTCACCTTCTGTTCAGATTCCTTAATCAAATCTGGTCCAAACAACTGGCGATCTCCAACTTCATCCCACGACAATGGGGTTCTGCACCTCCTTCCACACAAGGCTTCGAAAGGGGCCATCTTCAAACTGGATTGATAACTGTTGTTGTAAGAGAACTCTGCATATGGAAAATTGTCGTCCCAACTAGATCCATAATCTAGCGCACAAGCTCTAAGCATATCCTCCAAAATCTGATTGACTCTCTCGGTCTGTCCATCTATCTACGGATGAAAGGTTGTACTGAACTCTAGCCTAGTTCCCAAAGTTTCGTGAAACTGATTCCAGAACTTTCAGGTAAACTGGGTTCCTCTATCTGATGCAATGCTCCTCGGAACTCCATGCAGACATACGATCATGGTCATGTATATCTTAGCCAACTTAGCACTGGTGTATGTGGTCTTAACTGGGATGAAATGAGCTACCTTTGTCAAACGATCGACTACAACCCAAATCGAGTTGTAGCCTGAACGAGTCCTGGGCAATCCCGTGATAAAATCCACGCCTAGCTTATCCCACTTCCATTCGGGTATTGGCAATGGCTGTGACAATCCTGTTGGCTTCTGATGCTCTTCCTTCACTCTCTGACATACATCACAAACTGCTACATACTCCGCAATATCCTTCTTCATTTTGGTCCACCAGAAAGTGTCCTTCAAATCCAAATACATCTTGGTATTTCCTGGGTGAATCGAGTACGGTGAATCATGGGCCTCTTGCAGAATCAACTTTATGATCTCCGGGTCATTAGGCACATAAATGCGGTCCTCAAACCATAAGGTATCGTGCTCATCCCCATGAAATCCTTTAGCTTTTCCTTTTCTCATCTTCTCCTTTATAGAGGCAATCTCCTTGTCAGTCTTCTGAGCTTCTCCGATCTTATCCATGAAAGTAGACTGAATCTCCAATGCTGCTACATAGCCTCTCAGAACTATCTCAAACATAGCTCACGAAGATCCTCGGCTAACTCCTTTGGTAACTCTCCGGTCAAGAGTGTGTTGACATGGCTCTTGCGGCTCAATGCATCGGCTACTATGTTAGCCTTTCCGGGATGATAATGCAATCTCATATCATAATCCTTGATGAGCTCCAACCATCTCCTTTGCCTGAGATTCAACTCCTTCTGCGTGAAAATGTACTTCAAACTCTTGTGATCCATGTACACTTCACAATGATTTCCATTGAGAAAATGTCTCCGTATCTTCAATGCATGCACTACGGCTGCTAACTCCTAGTCATGTGTAGCATAATTCAACTCATGGGGCTTAAGCTGTTGTGAAGCATATGAAACAACTCTTCCCTCCTACATAAGCACTGCTCCAAGTCCTTGACATGAAGCGTCGCAATACACCTCATAATCCTTGCGCTGATCTGGCAGAATACAACACTAGCGATGTAACCAAACGTTTCTTCAACTCCTGGAAACTGGCCTCACATTCTTCAGTCCAATTGAACTTGGTATCCTTCTTCAACAACTCCGTCATAGGTTTTGCAATCATCGAGAAATTCTCGATGAATCTCCGGTAGTATCCTGCCAGTCCAAGAAAACTTCGGATCTCTCCAACTGTTGTTGGTGCTACCCAATTTGTCATGGTGACAACCTTGGTGGGATCTACTGCTATTCCTTCTCCGGATATAACATGTCCAAGGAATCCAAGTTCCTTCAACCAAAACTCACATTTGCTGAACTTGGCATATAACTGATGTTCTCTGAGCTTCTCCAGTACCAAACGCAAATGGTCTTTATGCTCTTCTTCATTCTTTGAGTAGACCAAAATATCACGAATGAACACCATGACGAACTTATCCAGAAACTCCATAAACACCTTATTCATCATGTTCATGAAAATAGGCAGCTGCGTTAGTCAGACCAAATGACATAACGGTATACTTGTATAGCCCATACCTGGTGGTAAAAGCCGTCTTAGGTATATCCTGCTCTCTAATCTTCAACTGATGGTATCCCGATTGCAAATCGATCTTGGAAAATACCTTAGCTCCTTGCAATTGGTCAAACAAATTGTTGATCATCGGTATGGGTACTTATTCTTGATGGTCACTTCATTCATTCCTCGATAATCAACAACGATCCTCAACGATCCATCCTTCTTCTCCACTAGAAGCACACAACACAGCAAGTTTAAATGAGGCCGGGAACAACATATAACAATTCCGGTAAGTCCTCATATGCAAATTTCGAAATTGGTCCAGATCTGAATAAACATTATGTTCAAGTTTTTAAACAGCAAGTTAAGATGACCAAGATGATCTACACGAGATTCTAGTCAAGTTACATATAAAGTTCATTTAGTTCGGAGCTACGGCCTAGAAGATATGAGCAAAACAAGTTAAACATGGCATGAATGTGAAATGCATGCAAACATCAAGCAAACACCTCAAAACAAGGATGCAACATGATAATATAAAACTACATGCAAAATCAAGCAAGTTTCATATAGAGCACACTCAAAACGGAACAACGGTTCAACACACACACATGAAACAAGTTTAAAGGACAAGCTGTCCAAAACAGCAACTAGGCATATTGCAAGCATCAAAACAACATGCTACAGCATCTCAACATAATAACAAAAGGCATGGGCATGATGTACAGGTAAAGCATAACAAAACATGAACACCGAGCTATCTCCAGAAATCACTAGAACATGCTCAAACACACGTGGCAAGATTGCAAGTAATAACAGTTCAGACTTTGCAGAAAATAACATCAGGTTGCAATGTTTAGAGCTATCAAACAACATGTTACAGGAACTTATCATGGCAAACAAAGGCATGGCATGAATATACTAATTGCATAGATCAAAAGTCCCTTAGTGACCATGAGCCAAAAAGGACCAGAAGATATGATGGCACCCATGTAAACATAGCAAGTTATAATACAGATTCAGCAAACAGAGCATGGCATTGACAGAATTACGAAGGCATCTTCGTGAGCTCGATGCACTAACTACAGAGTATTGCATGACAAGATAAGCATAGTATAAGCAAGAAGACATGTTTGTGAAACAAACCAAGGCAAGAACAAGTTCATAGCATGCAAGGATCAACTACAACAACCTTGGCAAAATTGAATAACATGTAAACAATCTACCAGGAAACATTTTGAAGCAAAAGTAGAGCACGAAAATGACATGCTAGACTACTCCATAATTTCAAACAGAGGCATGAATGGATAGAAAATAACCATATGTTCAAAACACCCTTACTGAAGTATCTCAAAATAAGCATGGATCTCTCTGTAGCATCATGTTTACATGGCATCAAAATAACAGCAGAACAGGGACTAAAATCAGTAACATCACGAAGCCTAGTTTGCATTCTTGTGCTAGTCACCACATTGATCACAAAAATACATGGTAAGCACCTCTGTAAAGAAGACATGGCATAGATCAAAACACATGTAGATATCAACATCATAGGATGCACACATCAATCATGGAAAAAATGACAAAAGAGCTTGTTCTGTTAACAGACAGCAGAAAACATTATGAAGCACTCTTGCAACGATGATTCAGGCATGAAGATGAGCTCAAATGAATACGATGCAATGGAATGAAATGATGTACTCGTTGAGGCGAACAATTGGACATATTACACGCACGAAACGGAGCTACGGATGCAGAGATACAATGTGATGAACATGGCATGATAATGACAAAAATATCAGGGACAGGCGTTTCCAGGAAAAGAACACGTGAGCGTCAGACAACAAAATGACGCACGGGCGAGGGATAGCGGGGCTCACCACTGGGCTTCGGCCCAGGTCGCGAGAAGGGGCCGGCTAGGCTGGGCCTCAGGAGGCCCAAGCGGGGGTGCTCGTCCTCCTCTCGATCTCGACCAGATCGGGAAGACAGGGACGACGGCGGGGCCGAAGGCGATCGCCAGCGGGGAGCAGGGCGAGGCCGGGATGACGACGGGGCCGGGAATGGGCAGATCGGCGGCTGGGGACTCCGGATCTGGTCGGGCGGCGTGGCCGCGGTCGCCAGCGAGGCTGGAGGGCGGCGAGGACGGGCGGCGCGGGAGGCTGGGGACGGGCGGTGCGACGGGGCCGGCAAGGTGGCGGCGAGCTGGGTTCCGGGGCGGGCGCCGTGGCCGTAGGACGGGCGGCAGCTCCGGCGAAGTGGGGCGCCGCGGCGGCGGCGGAGGCGGGCGCGGGCGGCGGGGGAACCGGTCGGCGCGCGGGCCCGGTCGCGGCTTGGGCGGGCCGGTCTCGGGCCCCGCGGGCCGGCGGCGGGTGCGCAGGAGAGAGAGGGAGGGCGCGGGTGAGGTGGTGGCTGCTGATTCGTTACGGGGGCCGCGAAAGCTGAGGTGGAGGCACACGATTGGCCAGGCGACGTGGCTGGGCGGCGGAGGCGGACATGTCCGGCTGCGACGGACGTGTCCCGCGGGCGAGAGGGAGGCTAGGCTAGGGTTTCATCCGCGAAAATGGAAGGGGAGGGCCTTTTTATAGGTGGAGGGAGCTAGGAGAGTCCAAATGAGGAGCGGTTTTCGCCCACACGATCGTGATCGAATGACCGAGAGCATGGATGGGAGTTAGATGGGTTTTGGGCCAGTTTGAAAGGGTGTTGGGCTGCAAAGAGAGAGGGGGGTTTTACGGTTACCCGGTTAACCGTTGGAGTATCAAACGACCTCCAAATGGCACGAAAGTTGACAGGCGGTCTACCGGTGCTGTACCAATGCCGCTTGGCAAGACTCGGTCCATTCCGAGAACGTTTAACACCCGCTCACAACGAGAGACAAAAGGGGAACGCCGGAGGGCATAGGAGCGCCGGATTGCAAAATGGACAACGGGGAAAATGCTCGGATGCATGAAATAAACACGTATGCAAAATGAAATGCACATGATGACATGATAAAATGCAACACGCAAGCGAATGACATGGCAATGACAGCGAATAACTGGCGGACACCTGGCGCATCGGATCCGGGGCGTTACAACACTTCTCCACTAACAAGAGATCTCGTCCCGAGATCTTAGGACCGAGGCGGAAGGGAAAAAGGGATGAGGTGAAGCAAGAACGCAAGAGAAGAAGCAAATAATCGAGAGCAGTCGAGAAGAAGAGAAGAACGACAAGAATGACAAGAATCGAAAGCTCACGGAATCAGATAGACTATGAAACCACTCCGGTTAGAACGAGATAAGAAACGAATAAGACTGAAAGGATTTAGGCAGCGCTCCGGCTAAACATGGAAAGAAAGGAACAAGAACTTGAGAGGATGGAATGAAATGAACATAGAAGGAAGGATTGAATGGAGTTGTTGAGAAAATTAACCAACGAAAAGAATAAGCTTGTTGTGGACTTATGGATAACATCTCAGAAAATATGAGGTGATAACCAGTTGCAAACGGAAATGATCGAATAGCTGAGAAGAACGAAAGAATGCAAAACTCCACTTCAAAAGAATACGGAGAATTAATTGCACTTCGAGATGAGAAGAAAAGATACTTGAACTCCACCAACAAAATCTTGATGAACTCTTGAAGAAAAGATTAAATCATGAAGAACCACCATGAAGAACTCCAGTAACGAAAGGATGATGAGATAGAATGAAGGATGAAAGAATAGATAAGCCTTGCGATGATTTAGATGGAGGTTTCGACGAGATGGCCGAGGAAATTTGAACTCCGAAAAAGAAAAGATGAAAAACACTTGGAACTAGAATTTATTCATGAAGAACAAACTCCGAAGAAAGGGATTACTCACTTGGATGGAATAAGAATAAGATTTATTGTATGCTTATCCTTCATCAAATTAAATTGATGACAAGCAATGGATTTTTCCATACTACTTATTCTTCTTGAAAAGGATTAAGGGGAAAATGGCGCAAAACTTGAGAAAGTCTTCATGAACCACTGGTAGGATTGAAAAGAACGAATGAATTAAAATGATAATCAAGGAAAAAAGAATCTTGGATGAACCACCGGAAGAATTCGAAATTGAATGACGAAAGAGAATGAATCACCAGGAAGAATTAGAGAAGCACGAAGATACTTGTGGGAATTAAATGCAAGAGAACAAAGAGATCGTGAACTGATTGAAGAATACTTGAATGAAGCACCGGGATAATTAGAGAACGAAAACTGGAATGATGGCCTCCGGTGAAAAGAAACGGGAAAACAACTCCTGACAAACTCCGGATGGATGAAAAGAATATCTGACAAATGGAATAATTCGAGAGGATAACATGAAGCTAGAACCACGAAACTTCGAAAGAATGGACAAGATTTAAGAGGAACTCTTCTTCGATCTTCAAATGACAACGAGAAAGACCACTAAAATTATTGAGATACTCCGGTAGAATGAAAAGCGAAGAGGTTGAGCCAACAATGAAAAGAGTTTGAAATTGATCTTGAAGAAGGCATGTGACTGATGGAATCCATTCTTATGTCACACTTGAAAAGAATTGAGAATAACTCTAGGGGAATTAGAAGAGTCAGGTAAGATCCTGGAAAAAATACCTGTGGGTTAGGGCCCACTGAAGAGATAGCACCATCGGAAAGTATTGTTGAACAGATAGATGATGCACCGGAACAATTGAAATATTCGAATGAGGTGACAACCTCGAATTAATTGGAACACTGACGAATCTCCTGAGATGTCTTCCGAACTCCGGAATGATTGAATGGCGAGAGGCGAACGAGCAGGGAAAACACTTCGAGGAAAAGAATATGATCAACCCGACAAACTTGAATTGGGTCCACCGGAAAAGAGATGAAGAATGTCGAACAAAAGAGAAATTCACCGGTTGAAACAATTGACGAAAGACTGAAGAGGCTCCACACGAATGAAATTGATGGTTGAAAGAGACTCAGACTCCGGGAAGAAAAAGGGTGGGAGGGCGGGAAAACAAAGGCAACTTGGAAGGGGAAACGACGAATAACTTGAAGAGAAAACACCGGTTGAATTCATTGAGGAGAGAGAGCAAAACTTCACACGAGTAGGATGGATACTCGATTACAGACTCCGGTTCCGAGAAGAAGAAGGGGTGGGCGGGTGGGACAAAAAACAACTGAGGATTGAACTCAATGATGAAGAGGCTCGAGTCGACTTGACGAGAAATGCACCGGATGAAAAGAGCTGAGGAACAACGATCGGAAAACCAACTGCGTGATCCTAAAGAAAAAAAATTTGAAGGGGAAGAGGAGTAATTCAAAACACCTACGTCAAGATTCCTGACCAGAGCGACGAAGGGGTTGAGGAGTAAAAATAGTTGCTACTCTCCGATATAACTAGACTCCGAAAACAGTTTTTATTCTAGACTCAACAACGGCCAGACTACACGATCAATCAAGGGGGCTCCTAGGGTAGGCCGAGGCTCTGATACCAACTTATCACGCCCAATATGCGACCCTATCCAAAAGGAACTCGAAGGTCACACCAAGGATAGACCCGCATATTGAAACGCTTTTGCAAGGTGGATATCATTACATCAACATTACATAAATAGATGGGGATACATACATAAGGCATACAATGCCACACAAATACATCATCACAAAACATAAGAGCAACATTTGACTACGGATGAAACACAAACAGAAACTCAAACGACATCCACCCTGATAGCCCAGGCTGCCGTCCTGGAACCTATCCCCTGATGGAAGAAGAAGTAGAAGAAGAACTCCAATACAAGCAAACATCGCGCTCGCGTCAAGATCATCGCATAACCTGTACTTGCAATTGTTGTTGTAGTAATCTGTGAGCCACGAGGACTCAACAATCCCATTACCATGGGTATCAAGACTAGCAAAGCTTAATAGGAAAGGAAGGGGTAAAGTGGTGAGGTTGCAGCAGCGTCTAAGCATATATGGTGGCTAACATACGCAAATAAGAGCGAGAAGAGAGCAAACGGAACAGTCGTGAAGCTAGCAATGATCAAGAAGTGATCATGAACTCCTATTTACGTCAAACATAACCTAGAAACCGTGTTCACTTCCCGGACTCCGCCGAGAAGAGACCATCACGACTACACACACGGTTGATGCGTTTTAATTCGGATCTGGTGTCAAGTTATCTACAATCGGACATTAACAAATTCCCATCTGCCTATAACCGCAAGCACGGCTTTCGAAAGATTATACCCTACAGGGGTGTCCCAACTTAGCCCATGATAAGCTCTCGCGATCAACGAAGGATATACCTTGTCCCAGGAAGACCCGATCAGACTCAGTATCCCGGTTTACAAGACGTTTCGACAATGGTAAAACAAGACCAGAAAAGCCGCCCGACGCGCCGACAAATCCCGATAGGAGCTGCACATATCTCGTTCTCAGGGCAACACCGGATGAGACTAGCTACGAGTAAAACCAACCCTCAAGTTGCCCCGAGGTGGCCCCGCAGGCAGCTCAGTTTGGACCAACACTTAGACAAGCACTGGCCCGGGGGGGCTAAAATAAAGATGACGCTCGGGTTGGCCGACCCAAGGGAAAGGGTAGGTGGTGGTGAGGCAAATGGTAAAACCAAGGTTGGGCCTTGCTGGAGGAGTTTTATTCAAAGCGAACTGTCAAGGGGGTCCCATAAATCACCCGACCGCATAAGGAACGCAAAATCCGGGAACATAACATCGGTATGACGGAAACTAGGGCGGCAAGAGTGAAACAAAACACCAGGCAAAAGGCCGAGCCTTCCACCCTTTACCAAGTATATAGATGCATTAATAATATAAGAGATATTGTGATATCCCAACCAAAATCCTGTCCACCATGGAGAAATCTTCAACTTCACCTGCAACTAGCAATGCTATAAGAGGGGCTGAGCAAAGCGGTAACATAGCCAATCAATGTTTAGCATAGGAAAGGTGTCAAAGGTTAGAGGTTCATGGCAATTTGGGAGGCTTGATAAACAGGTGATAGGTAGCGCAGCAAAGCGATAGAACGAAGCAACTAGCATAGCAATGATAGTAGGGAGATCCAGGGTAGCGGTCATCTTGCCTGAAATCCCGCTAGGAAGAAGAACGAGTTCATGAAGAAGATGAAGCCATGAAGACGAACCAAGCGTAGACGAACGAATCCTCACGATCGCAACGAAACGGGAACTATCGAGAAGAAGCACACAACATGGTAAACACACCACACATGAACAAGGCATGATGCACAACCAAGCATGATGCATGACAAAGCTACATGAAGCTACTCATGGCAAGGGATGATGCAAAGAAGAGCAACACAACAAAGCAAGTTTAAATGAGGCCGGGAACAACATATAACAATTCCGGTAAGTCCTCATATGCAAATTTCGAAATTGGTCCAGATCTGAATAAACATTATGTTCAAGTTGTTAAACAGCAAGTTAAGATGAACCAAGATGATCTACACGAGATTCTACTCAAGTTACATATAAAGTTCATTTAGTTCGGAGCTATGGCCTAGAAGATATGAGCAAAACAAGTTAAACATGGCATTGATGTGAAATGCATGCAAACATCAAGCAAACACCTCAAAACAAGAATGCAACATGATAATATAAAACTACATGCAAAATCAAGCAAGTTTCATATAGAGCACACTCGAAACAGAGCAACAGTTCAACACACACACATAAAACAAGTTTAAAGGACAAGTTGTCCAAAACAGCAACTAGGCATATTGCAAGCATCAAAACAACATGCTACAGCATCTCAAAATAATAACAAAAGGCATGGGCATGATGTACAGGTAAAGCATAACAAAACATGAACACCGAGCTATCTCCAGAAATCACTAGAACATGCTCAAACACACGTGGCAAGATTGCAAGTAATAACAGTTCAGACTTTGCAGAAAATAACATCAGGTTGCAATGTTTAGAGCTATCAAACAACATGTTACAGGAACTTATCATGGCAAACAAAGGCATGGCATGAATCTACTAATTGCATAGATCAAAAGTCCCTTAGTGACCATGAGCCAAAAAGGACCAGAAGATATGATGGCACCCATGTAAACATAGCAAGTTATAATACAGATTCAGCAAACAGAGCATGGCATTGACAGAATTACGAAGGCATCTTCGTGAGCTCGATGCACTCACTACAGAGTATTGCATGACAAGATAAGCATAGCATCAGCAAGAAGATATGTTTGTGAAACAAATCAAGGCAAGAACAAGTTCATAGCATGCAAGGATCAACTACAACAACCTTGGCAAAATTGAATAACATGTAAACAATCTGCCAGGAAACATTTTGACATAAAAGTAGAGCACGAAAATGACATGCTAGACTACTCCATAATTTCAAATAGAGGCATGAATGGATATACAATAACCATATGTTCAAAACACCCTTACTAAAGTATCTCAAAATAAGCATGGATCTCTCTGTAGCATCATGTTTACATGGCATCAAAATAACAGCAGAACAGGGACTAAAATCAGTAACATCACGAAGCCTAGTTTGCATGCTTGTGCTAGTCACCACATTGATCACAAAAATACATGGTAAGCACCTCTGTAAAGAAGACATGGCATAGATCAAAACACATGTAGACATCAACCTCATAGGATGCACACATCAATCATGGCAAAAATGACAAAAGAGATTGTTCTGTTAACATACAGCAGAAAACATTATGAAGCACTCTTGCAATGATGATTCAGGCATCAAGATGAGCTCAAATGAATATGATGCAATGGAATGAAATGATGTACTCGTTGAGGCGACCAATTTGACATATTACACGCATGAAACGGAGCTACGGATGCAAAGATACAATGCGATGAACATGACATGATAATGACAAAAAATATCAGGGACTTGGGCGTTTCCAGGAAAAAAACACGTGAGCGTCAGACAACAAAATGACGCACGGGCGAGGGATAGCGGGGCTCACCAGTGGGCTTCGGCCCAGGTCGCGAGAAGGGGACGGCTGGGCTGGGCCTCAGGAGGCCCAAGCGGGGGTGCTCGTCCTCCTCCCGATCTCGACCAGATTGGGGAGACAGGGACGACGGCGGGGCCGAAGGCGATTGCCGGTGGGGAGCAGGGCGAGGACGGGACGACGATGGGGCTGGGAATGGGCAGATCGGCGGTGGGAGACTCCGGATCTGGCCGGGTGGCGCGGCCACGGTCGCCGGCGAGGCTGGAGGGCGGCGAGGACGGGCGGCGCGGGAGGCTGGGGACGGGCGGCGCGACGGGGCCGGCAAGGCGGCGGCGAGCTGGGTTCCGGCGTGGGCACCATGGCCGGAGGACGGGCGGCGGCTCCGGCAAAGCGGGGCGCGGGCAGCGGCAGCGAAGGTGGGCGCGGGCGGCGCGGGAACCGGGCGGCGCGCGGGCCCGGTCGCGGCTCGGGCCCCATGGGCCGGCGGCGGGCGCGGAGGAGAGAGAGGGAGGGTGCGGGTGAGGTGGCGGCTGCTGATTCGCTGCAGGGCAGCGAAAGCTGAGGTGGCGCCGCGCGATTGGCCATGCGACGTGGCTGGGCGGCGGAGGCGGACATGTCCAGCTGCGGTGGACGTGTACGGCGGGCGAGAGGGAGGCTAGGCTAGGGTTTCATCCGTGAAAATGGAAGGGGAGGGCCTTTTTATAGGTGGAGGGAGCTAGGAGAGTCCAAATGAGGAGCGGTTTTCGCCCACACGATCGTGATCGAACGACCGAGAGCATGGAGGGGAGTTAGATGGGTTTTGGGCCAGTTTGAAAGGGTGTTGGGCTGCGAAGAGAGAGGGGGTTTTTATGGTTACCCGGTTAACCGTTGGAGTATCAAATGACCTCCAAATGGCACGAAACTTGACACGCGGTCTACCGGTGCTATACCAAGGACGCTTGGCAAGACTCGGTCCATTCCGAGAATGTTGAACACCCACTCACAACAAGAGACAAAAGGGGAAACCGGAGGGCATAGGAGCGCTGGATTGCAAAACAGACAATGGGGAAAATGCTCGGATGCATGAAACGAACACGTATGCAAAATGAAATGCACATGATGACATGATAAAATGCAACATGCAAGCGAATGACATGGCAATGACAGCGAATAACTGGCAGACACCTGGCGCATCGGATCCGGGGCGTTACATAGTCAGTGGGTAAGTGATGTCCATTGTGTCCCTAAGAAGGGAGGTATTACTGTTGTCCCTAATGATAAAGATGAATTGATCCCGCAAAGAATTATCACAGGTTATAGGATGGTAATTGATTTCCGCAAATTAAATAAAGCTACTAAGAAAGATCATTACCCCTTACCTTCTATTGATCAAATGCTAGAAAGATTATGCAAACATACACATTATTGCTTTCTAGATGGTTATTCTGGTTTCTCTCAAATACCTGTGTCGGCTAAAGATCAATCAAAGACTACTTTTACATGCCCTTTTGGTACTTTTTCTTATAGACGTATGCCTTTTGGTTTATGTAATGCACCTGCTACCTTTCAAAGATGCATGATGGCTATATTCTCTGATTTTTGTGAAAAGATTTATGAGGTTTTCATGGACGACTTTTCCGTCTATGGTTCCTCTTTTGATGATTGCTTGAGCAATCTTGATCGAGTTTTGCAGAGATGTGAAGAAACTAATCTTGGCTTGAATTGGGAAAAGTGCCACTTTATGGTTAATAAAGGTATTGTCTTGGGGCACAAAGTTTCTGAAAGAGGTATTGAAGTTGATAAAGCCAAGGTTGACGCTATTGAAAAGATGCCATGTCCCAAGGACATCAAAGGTATAAGAAGTTTCCTTGGTCACGCCGGATTTTATAGGAGGTTCATTAAGGACTTCTCGAAAATTTCTCGGCCTCTGACTAATTTATTACAAAAAGATGTACCATTTATCTTTGATGATGATTGTGTAGAAGCATTTGAAATACTTAAGAAAGCATTAGTCTCTGCACCTATTGTTCAGCCACCTGATTGGAGTTTACCCTTTGAAATTATGTGTGATGCTAGTGATTATGCTGTAGGTACTGTTCTAGGGCAAAGAGTTGATAAGAAATTAAATGTTATCCACTATGCTAGTAAGACTCTAGACAATGCTCAAAGAAATTATGCTACTACCGAAAAGGAACTTTTAGCAGTTGTATTTGCTTGTGATAAATTCAGACCCTATATTGTTGATTCTAAAGTAACTATTCACACCGATCATGCTGCTATTAAATATCTTATGGAAAAGAAAGATGCTAAACCTAGACTCATTAGATGGGTTATCTTGCTCCAAGAATTTGATTTACATATTGTTGATAGAAAAGGAGCTGAGAACCTAGTTGCAGACAACTTATCTAGGTCAGAGAATGTTCTTGATGACCCACTACCTATTGATGATAGCTTTCCTGATGAACAATTAAATGTCATAAGCACTTCTCGTAGCACTCCATGGTATGCTGATTATGCTAATTATATTGTTGCTAAATTTATACCACCTAGCTTCACATACCAACAAAATAAAAAGTTCTTTTATGATTTGAGACATTACTTTTGGGATGATCCACATCTTTATAAAGGAGTAGATGGTGTTATTAGACGTTGTGTACCTGAGCATGAACAGGAATAGATCCTACGCAAGTGTCACTCCGAAGCTTATGGAGGACACCACGCTGGAGATAGAACTGCACATAAGGTATTGCTATCTGGTTTTTATTGGCCTACTCTCTTCAAGGATGCCCGTAAGTTTGTTTTGTCCTGTGATGAATGTCAAAGAATTGGTAATATCAGTAGACGTCAAGAAATGCCTATGAATTATTCACTTGTTATTGAGCCATTTGATGTTTCGGGCTTTGATTATATGGGACCTTTTCCTGCCTCTAATGGTTACACTCATATTTTAGTTGCTGTTGATTATGTTACTAAGTGGGTAGAAGCTATTCCAACTAGTAGTGCTGATCATAACACTTCTATTAAAATGCTTAAGGAAGTTATTTTTTCGAGGTTTGGAGTCCCTAGATACTTAATGACCGATGGTGGTTCACACTTTATTCATGGTGCTTTCCGTAAGATGCTTGCTAAATACGATGTTAATCATAGAATTGCATCTCCTTATCACCCGCAGTCTAGTGGTCAGGTAGAGTTGAGCAATAGAGAGCTCAAATTAATTTTGCAAAAGACTGTCAATAGGTCTAGAAAGAATTGGTCCAAAAAACTAAATGACACATTATGGGCCTATAGAACTGCGTACAAAAATCCTATGGGTATGTCTCCGTATAAAATGGTTTATGGAAAAGCATGTCATTTACCTCTTGAATTAGAACATAAGGCATATTGGGCTATCAAAGAGCTCAATTATGACTTCAAACTTGCCGGTGAGAAGAGTTGTTTGATATTAGCTCAGTTGATGAATGGAAAACCCAAGCTTATGAAAATGCCAAGCTGTTTAAAGAAAAAGTTAAAAGGTGGCATGATAAAAGGATACAAAAGCGTGAGTTTAATGTAGGTGACTATGTATTGCTATACAACTCTCGTTTAAGATTTTTTGCAGGAAAACTTCTCTCCAAATGGGAAGGTCCTTATGTTATCGAAGAGGTCTATCATTCCGGTGCCATAAAAATCAACAACTTCGCAGGCACAAATCCGAAGGTGGTAAATGGTCAAAGAATCAAACATTATATCTCAGGTAATCCCATAAATGTTGAAACCAATATTATTGAAACTGTAACCCCGGAGGAATACATAAGGGACACTTTCCAGAACATTCTAGACTCCGAAAAGGAATAGGTATGTGGTACGGTAAGTAAACCGACCCCAAAACAATATTTAAAGCAATATTTCTCCATTTTGGAATATTTAGAAAAATAGAAAAATAAGTAGCAGTCCGGGGAGGACACGAGGCCTCCACGAGGGTGGAGGGCGCGCCCTACCCCCCTGGGCGCGCCCCCCTACCTCGTGAGCACCCCGTGTGCCCTCCGGACTCCATTTTCTTATACGATACGTATTTTGGTCGGTACAAATTCATTATATATTCTCCCAAAGGTTTTGACGACCGTATCACGCAAATATCCTCTGTTTTCGTTTCGAACTATTTCCGTTGCAGATTTGAGGATTCCGGAGACTCGATCATCCTTCTATGAGGGTGAGCCTATGCCATGGAAGGTGGACGACAAGCTTCCATCATCAACAACACTTCCACCACCAACAACAAAGAAGGAGATGTAATCACATGGGTATGGGCACTCCCCTTGGCAACTGCCAAGCTTGGGGGAGGTGCCCCGGTATCGTATCACCATCACAACTCCTATCTTTACCGTTTTTCTTAGTTCGATCCTATTAGTAGTATCTTGATTTAGTAGAATAAATTCATGGCATGATCTAGTTTTGAGTTTTGCTTTATGATCCCTCTATGCAATCGAGTCCGTGAGCTATATATAATAAAGATTAGTGTTGAGTCAAGGGCTTGATTACTTTGCCATGATCTTGGGTGAATAAAGAAAAGAATAAAAAGAAACAAATAGTTTATATTGATCTTAGTGAAAGTAATGACTCCACATAGAAAGAGTATGATGATTAAAAGTTGTTGGGAGTTGGGAAATATAGCTTTGGTCATCGTTGCAATTAATAGGAAGTAATAAGGAGAGAGATATCACATATAGATATATTATCATTGGCATCTTTTATGATTGGGAGCACTCATTAAAACATGACATGCTAAAGAGTTGATGTTGTACAAGGAAGATAACATAATGAGTTATGTTTTCTTACATCTGAGATAAAGAATGTTGTCATGGTTCCTCTACCGTGTTGAGCTTGCCTTTCCCCCTCATGCTAGCCAAATTCTCAGCACTAAGTAGAAATACTACTTGTGCTTTCAAATACCCTTAAACCAGTTTTGCCATGAGAGTCCACCATATCTACCTATGGATTGAGTAAGATCCTTCAAGTAAGTTGTCATCGGTGCAAGCAATAAAAATTGCTCTCTAAATATGCATGACTTATTAGTGCAGAGAAAATAAACTTTGCATGAACTTGTTGTGGATGCAATAAAAGCGACGGACTGCATAATAAAGGTTCACATACAAGGGGCAATGTAAAGTGACGTTCTTTTGCATTAAGATTTTGTGCATCCAACCATAAAAGCGCATGGCAACCTCTGCTTCCCTATGCGAAGGGCCTATCTTTTATTATTATCCTGTACTTTATGCAAGAGTCACGGTGATCTTCACCTTCCCTTTTTCATTTTATCCTTTGGCAAGCTCAGCATGTTGGAAAGAACGTGATATATATATATATATATATATATATATATATATATATATATATATCTAATTGGATGTGGGGGAGCATGAATTATTATTGTTGACATTACCCTTGAGGTAAAAGGTTGTGGGGCAAAACTACAAGCCCCTATCTTTCTCTGTGTTTGATTAAAACTCCGTAACCACAAGTATCGCGTGAGTGTTAGCAATTATGAAGGACTAAGTGATAGTTGAGTATGTGGGCTTGCTTTTAAGCTCTGACATAGACTCTTTCCGATGTTATGATAAATTGCAATTGTTTCAATGACTGAGGGTATAATTTGTTGGTGCTCAATAAGGTTTCTGATTCATACTTTGGCTTTGTGAAAAGATCATCACCTGAACATAAGTAATCATATGACAAATCTATATATGTTGTTGTTATGAAAATAATCATGATGCCTTCATGTCCGTATTTTATTTTTATCGACGCCTCTACTTCTAAACATGAGGACATATTTATTGTTATCGGCTTTTCGCTTGAGGACAAGTGAGGTCTAAGCTTGGGGGAGTTGATACATTCATTTTGCATCATGCTTTTATATCGATATTTATTGCATTATGGGCTGTTATTTCATGTTATGTCACAATACTTATGGTTATTCTCTCTTATTTTACAAGGTTTACCATGAAGAGGGGGAATGCCGGCAACTGGAATTCTGGCTGGAAAAGGAGCAAATATTGGAGACTTATTCTGCGCAACTCCAAAAGTACTGAAACTCCACAGAATATCTTAAAAGAAATAAAGAAAAATCGTCGCTAAAGATGAAGGCCAGGGGGCCCACACCCTGCTCACGAGGGTGGGGGGGCGCGCCCTTCCCCCCTAGGCGCGCTCCCCTACCTCGTGGGCCCCCTGGTGGCTCTCTAACGCCCATCTTCTCCTATATGAAGTCTTTCGATGAGAAAAAAACCAGAAGCAACCATTCGGGACGAGACTCCGCCGCCACGAGGCGGAACCTTGGCGGAACCAATCTAGGGCTCCGGCAGAGCTATTCTGCCGGGGACACTTCCCTCCGGGAGGGGGAAATCATCACCATCGTCATCACCAACGCCCCTCTCATCGGGAGAGGGCAATCTCCATCAACATCTTCACCAGCACCATCTCATCTCCAAACCCTAGTTCATCTCTTCTATCCAATTCTTGTCTCCAAGTCTGGGATTGGTGCTAGTAGGTTGCTAGTAGTGTTGATTACTCCTTGTAGTTGATGCTAGTTGGTTTATTTGGTGGAAGATCATATGTTCAGATCCTTTATGCACATTATATCCCCTCTGATTATGAACATGAATATGCTTTGTGATTAGTTACGTTTGTTCCTGAGGATAAGGGAGAAGTCTTGCTATTAGTAGTCATGTGAATTTGGTATTCGTTCGATATTTTGATAAGATGTATGTCGTCTAACCTCTAGTGGTGTTATGTGAACGTTGACTACATAACACTTCACCATTATTTGGGCCTAGAGGAAGGCATTGGGAAGTAATATGTAGATTATGGGTTGCTAGAGTGACAGAAGCTTAAACCCTAGTTTATGCGTTGCTTCGTAAGGGCTGATTTGGATCCACATGTTTCATGCTATGGTTAGGTTTACCTTAATACTTTTGTTGTAGTTGCAGATGCTTGCAATAGAGGTTAATCATAAGTGGGATGCTTGTCCAAGTAAGGGCAGTACCCAAGCACTGGTCCACCCACATATCAAATTATCAAAGTACCGAACGCGAATCATATGAGCGTGATGAAAACTAGCTTGACGATATTCCCATGTGTCCTCGGGAGCGCTTTTCCTATTATAAGAGTTTGTCCAGGCTTGTCCTTTGATACAAAAAGGATTGGGCCACCTTGCTGCACTTTATTTACTTTTGTTACTTGTTGCTCGTTACAATTTATCTTATCACAAAACTATCTGTTACCACTTATTTCAGTACTTGCAGAAAATACCTTGCTGAAAACCGCTTATCATTTCCTTCTGCTCCTCGTTGGGTTCGACACTCTTACTTATCGAAAGGACTATGATAGATCCCCTATACTTGTGGGTCATCAACGGCGACAAATCCCCCTCTCCGGAGCCCCAAACGGACTCCAGATCAGCCCTCCCGAGAGAGATTAGGGCTTGGCGGCGGCTCCGTATCGTAACGCCCGATGAAACTTCCTCTCTGATTTTTTTCTCCGCGAAAGAAAATATATGGAGTTGGAGTTGAGGTCGGTGGACGTTCAGGGGGCTCACGAGGCAAGGGGCGCGCCTAGGGGGAGGGGGCGCGCCCCCCACCATGGTGGATAGGGTGTGGGGCCCCTGACACTATTTCTTTCGCCGGTATTTTTTATTAATTCTGAAAAGTTGCACCGTGCATTTTTAGGTCATTCCAAGAACTTTTATTTCTGCACAAAAATAACACCATGGCAGTTCTGCTGAAAACAACGTCAGTCCGGGTTAGTTCCATTCAAATCATGAAAGTTAGAGTCCAAAACAAGGGCAAAAGTGTTTGGAAAAGTAGATACGACAGAGACGTATCAGACATCCGCTGGGGACCGGTCGTCTGGTGGCTCATGGGCGTCCCTACGTCCGGTAGTCGTCGGACTTCTACTGTTTCTGTTCTGTGATGGTGGTGCCAGACGTCCGGTCACTTCAGACTTCCGCTAATTTCCCTTCGGTGGTGATGGTGCCAGTCATCCGGTGTAGGTCGGACATCCGCTCGCTGGGAGCTGTGGTCGGTCGTCCAGTCCTGGCCGGACATCCGCTCGCTGTAGCATGCGTTGGTTGGGACTTGGGCAGGCTGGGCTTCAGGTGCCGGACGTCCGGTCCCGACCAGTCGTCCGGTGATTGTAGCTTCAATGCAGCTCTTCTTCTTGTCTCTCGTACTTGGTGTCCTCTCCGTCTTGGCCATTGGATGTATCTATTCCATGGCCTCCTGCTAAGTACCTTATCACACATAGTGTTTCCGCTTGAAGTAGTAGCCATGTCTCATGTGTAGAAAGGAGTAGTTCGGAGAGGAGCGAGTTCACCTTATCTTCGATAGCCTTTGCTCGAGCTCTTGTCATAGGTCCAAGTGGTGTCATGGGAGATGTAGGTATGTCCATGGGGATGATAGTGGGATGCTCCGCATCACCAGTCCTGCCCCCCCCCCCCCCGAGGTGCATGCTCTAACTTGGCAGGGTTATATTGCTCATATCGTGCATATTTTTGTCTTGCATTGGCATGTCATTTGCTTAGTTTAGACATGCTTCATGTGAATGCCACCTCTTTAGTGTCTAGTTACAATGTATGTGAATTTTGCAATGCCATCTTGTTGCAAGACATTATATATGTGAATTATGCAATGCTATCTTGTTGCAAGGCATTATGTATGTGAATTATGCAATGCCATGCTGTTTAGCCAAGCATCATATATGTTAATTATATCATGCCATCATTTTTTTATTACTCATTGCATTTGTCGAAAATGTTTGTATATTCAACTGCTCTTCCTGTGCATCAGCCATTTGAAGTGGTGATGGAAGTATCTGGAGTGAAAACAAGGTCTTCAGACCAGACGATCCTACCTGCTGAATCAGATATCTTGCTTGTTACAAATAACTCCTTGGAGGAGGATTCAGAGGTAGATGACCAGTCCTATTATCCCCCTGAGGTGCATGCTCAAGCTTGGCAGGGTTATATTACTCATATCATGCATATGTTGTCTTGAAGTGCTTAGTTTTTACATCATATACACAATATTGAATGTCATCTCCTTTGTTGACACATCATATATGTGATTGCACTCTGCTCACTTGCTTAGTATATAAATCATATATTCGAATTATATCACGCCATGATGTTTACATAGACAGCATGTATCTGAATTATAGCATGCCAACCAATTTTCTAAAGACATAATATAGTTATATCATCTCATCGTGTTTATATAGTCATCATATTTTGAATTATCTATCCGTGAAGTATATCATGCCATCATTTTGCCATCGACGACTTGTTTGTGAATTATGGCATGCCAACCACTTTAATAGACACATCATATAGTTATATCATGTCATCCTACTTACATAGTCATCATATTTTGAACTATGTCATTCTATCATGTTTAGTTAGCCATCATACATGTGAAATTGTGTCATGCTATCCTGTTTAATTAGCCATCATATATGTGAAATTATGACATGCTATTCTGTTTGGTTAGAAAACATAAATGTGAATTATTTCATGCCCTGTTTTCTTACCTACTATCCATTGCACGTGTCTATCTTACAATGTTTGTACATTCAATTACTTTTATTGTTTATCAGCCATTTGAATTGGAGGTGGTGATGGCAGTATCTGTGGGAGTAAAAACACGGCCTTCAGAAAAGATCATGCTACCTGTCGATGCAGATAGAACCATGGTTGTACTTGCCCAAGAACTAGCCCCACCACCCATAACCCAGACTCACGCAGATTGTACCCCTACCCAGTTGGACAGAGAACCAGCTACACCCCTTCCAACCCCAACCCCAGTGGACAGTAACCCAGTTCCAGTTGATACAACACCGTCTCCACCATAGAGCTCCCAAACACGAGCAGTTAGTAAGGCAACTGTAGTGCCCAAAGCACGAGGACCACCACTCCGAACCCCAAGTCAAGCTTAAAGTAGAAGAATAATTGTTCCTAGGTTAGGTTCCGTAGCTATGGTTCATACTCCTTTGCTCTTGCATCACTGTATTTACTCATACCAACTAATTTCAAATTTGAAGGATGCAGTTGAAACTCCAATGGCGCAACAGGTATGTTTTAAACCTGTTTCTTTAACGTGTTTGCTATTGTAACTTGCTCTATGTTAATTTCAGTTTCAATTGAATAAACAATTATGTTCTCATGCCCTGCACATTACAAGTGTTTTTATTGCTGTGTAGTTTCCCACACTTATATTCTGCCTATGCTGCTTTGTCTTAAATACATATGATTTGAACTGTCTCTATCTTGATTGGGCAACATAAACTAGAATGATATAGACCATACAGTGAACATACTACATAGATATACGTTCGTTTCATGCTGTTATCCTGTCCACCTTACTAATGAACTGGTTTATCAAAATGTGTTTCATATACAACATGGTAAACCTGTGATGTGTCTGTTTGTTTCTCTTTTAGAATGCATATAAAATATTGGAGAAGAGTACCCCGTTATGCAATGGTAAAGGAAGTAATGCAGATATTGATGTGGAGGATCCCACGACCATCCCCATTTATGACAAGAGCACGTGCAAGAGCCCTCAATACCGAGGTGACATCACTCCTCTCACAACTCCCTTTCGAATCACATGAGACATGGCTACTACCTCAAACGGAGATGCTTTGCATACTCAGGTACCAAGGAGTTAGCCATGGAGAAGTTAAGGAGCAAGGAGAATCGGAAGCGGAAGACATGCGTGAAGATGGAGAAGAAATTAGCCAAGTCCCAGCCTGGACGGGCGATCCAGACGAGCTCTCGGACGATTCGGACAGAGCCCGGACGATCCGAACCCTCGTCCGGACGATCCGGATAATGTGCCCAAAGACACCCATGGCTGCACGCCGAAGCCGGACCATCCGGACGAGTCCCGGATCGTCCAGACCCCAGTCGGACATCCGAACCCCCCTTCATACATCCGGGCCATCGCCGCCACCGCCTGCCCCTTCGCCTCATCCGGACCGTCCCGCGGATCATCCAGATCCCTAAAGCCCGGATCATCCGGACCCCCGCCTACGTGCGCGTGTTGGGCCGAGGCCCATGTATCCCCTCAACCCCTTTGCCTATATAAACGAATCCTCCACCTATTTTCTAGGGTTAGCATTGTGATAGCTCATATTTGAGATAGAGCTTTGCTCATCCACTTGGTTACTTCTCCTCGGAGGTTGCGACCTCTTCGGAAAAGATCCCCCAAGCGGATTCAACACCCCACCACGGGAAGACCATTCAAGACCTCCTCACTGAGAAGACCTTTCGTATCGTCCTTTGTTGACCTTGAATCATGTATCACTCTTTTTGTTTTGAGGATCTAGCATATGTGTGACCGATCTTGTTGGTTGAGTGATTTCTCGTGTGTTTCCCCTTGTGTTCCCCTCGTTTTCCCCCTCATGTTCTTCATGTTCTTCGTAAGATCCCCTCCAATCATGAAAGATCGGGCATCTCGGGTTCTACCCTAGATCATCTTGGTATTATGAGTCACGTTGATCATGTATTTGGAGCCCTACCCTTTGTTTTCTTGCTTGATTTTGTTGTTTTTGGTCCTAATCAGAAAATCCCCACAAAAATAGCCCCCCATTTTATTTGTGATTTGTTCGTATGATGAAGTTCTGTTGATTTGATCCGTGAATTCATTGTGTTGCAAGTGGATCTTGCCTTTCCCGACCATCTCACCCTAGAAATCCATCCAAAATCAACAAAATCCTCGAATTTCTCCCTGTTTTCGAGTTCATGCCGAGCCATTCCCGTGCGCAGTTGACCTACCCGGATCATACGGACCTTGACCCGGATCATCTGGACCTGCCCGTCTCATCCAGCTCCTGGCCCGGATCACCCCGCTATCTCTGCTGAAACTGCATTTTCTGCAGTTTTTTCCACCGCCACCTACGCCTCCGCATACCCACTTCAACCACCAGAACCTAAACTCCACCAACGCCACGATATACCAAACCGTACCACCATTCGACTTTGGTTTTGATAATTTGAGTTGTGGTTCCCGTTTCCTATTGTGTTTTGGCTATATAGGTACGGTGCGACATCGACATCACCGCCGTTCATCTTCGCCACAGACTCGTCATCGACAACTTCAACCATAAGCAAGGATGGTAACCTCGACGACATCTTTTTCTACTCCTTGCCATTGCATTGATAACCACCATATCCCAATTTTGCGTACCTTGCCTATCGAGACTAGACTTTGAGTATTGCCGGCAACATGACTTGTGCACATTAGTGATCATACTTCCCATAGCATACATACCATATCATCGTGGTGCATATCTTGGTATCATCTCTTGTGTCACAAAGTTGTCATTGCATACACAATTGCTATCTATGTTCCCGAAGTTTTTCATGAGAAAAGAGCTCAAAAGAGAACGAACCAAACAAGCTTTTAAGCAAAAAGGGAAAGATAAGCAAAGAGCTTATAAGCAAGAACCATAGCATCATACTACATTAAGATTGTCATACTCGATCATCTTGGATTATATCACTAGAATACCATACATATAGCATACTTGGGATAGAAGTCGTTGCATTTTTGGTTAGTAGGTTGTGCACAAGTTTCGTATCTGCTTATTATGCAATCGTGCTAGCGTCTCTCTAGTGTTGTGCAACAAGAGCATTTTCGTGGATTTCACATTTTTGGCTCATTTTTTGTTTGCACAACCCCACTTATCTATTTGCGTGTGTGTTTCTGTGTACCGCTACTTACTTAGTCTACTTGTTGCATTTGCAAATTTGCGAATCTTTTTCAACATCTTTGAGTCTCACTAACAATTGCATCAAATTTTATGCCACCATCCTAACTGAGGTCCACCATAAGCTTTTACTTGTGCAGGTGTGAGAACCGACAAGAATTGGTACTAATTGTGCTATTTCTTTGTTCCACATTTGAGTGTTCATTGATCCATCTTCAACATCGGTCAAGGTACAATTGGTATAAGTTCTTCTCTTTCTCCCACTCACATATTTGCCTGGAATGATTGATAGGCCAAGTTCTTCTACCAACCCACTCTTCATCGAGCAAGACGATGACATGTCATCCTATGTCACCAAGAGCCACCTCTTCGGTGCACAAGGAGCTTTGCATCAAGAACAACAAGAAATTTGCGACCGCATCGACAATCTCGCCACCAACTTGCGACTCTCCGAGCAACGAACAAGAGACTACATGGACAACAAGCTCGATGCACACAAACAAGAGAACAATGCAAGAATGGACGATATGCATGCCTTGTTGGTGAACCGCCATTCTACCACTTTGTCCTACTCAAGACGGGGCCGGTCGAGTCGACACTCTGACGACACCCTCTCCGGCTCAAGTACACCGACATCAAACACTCTACATCGATTCGCGTGCCAAGACTGTCAAGCAACTAGCAATCCTCTACACAGTAATCACCCACAAGAGCGATTCAACGAGCAAGAACATCGTCATCGCCAAAACCAAGCTACTCTTGCACAAGCACAAGAAAGGAAATGTCAACGTCACCAAGAGGAAGAGCGAGCGCACCAACATGCACCAATACGAACAAGATGTCGAGGTTCAACGTCTTCAACAACAACAACGTGAAGCACAAGCACTTGAGGCATAACGTGCCCTTCGAGATTCAAGTCGAGCCATCGCCAACCGCAATCGAGATACGTGCAATAAAGAGGAAGCACTTTGCGAAGAAATTCAAGAGAGAAACTACCAAGCAAGAGTGCATCGTCAAGTTCTCCTCCACAAGCTCAAGTTCACGAAGACAATGATGACTATGCAAATCCTCCATGCCAAGAGAAATATGAGATTGACAATCATCCATGCCAAGGGCGTCATCATCACCCTCGACCCCAACACAATGAAGAGCAACGCTATGGCAAGCTCAAGTTCAACATGCCCAAGTTCAACGGAAGCAATGATCCCGAAGAGTACCTTTCATGGGCATTGAAGGTCGACACGATCTTTTGTTTGCACAACTATGAGGAAGAGAAGAAGATTGCTATGGCATCTCTTGAGTTCCAAGACTATGTGCTTATATGATGGGAACAAGTCCTTGAGCGCCGAGAGGCAAGAGGTGAACAACCAATCATCACACGGGATCAAATGAAGGATGTCATGCGTGCACGCTTTGTGCCAACCTACTACAATCGCGACCTGTTCAAGAAACTCCAACTCCGCAAGCTAGGAACAAAGAGCATTGAAGAAGACTACAAAGAAATGGAGATTGCCATGATGAGAGCCAATGTCACGAAAGATGATGAGCAAACTATGGCCCGTTTCTTGAATGGCCTCAATCATCCCATCAAGAAGATTGCCGACTTCCAACCCTACTCCAACCTCATTGAGCTCGTGCATCAAGCTACCAAAGCGGAACGTCAAGTGCAAGATGACTTAAAGTATGACAAGTACTCTTCTAGGAGCTACGGCTTCTCCAACAAGCAAGCTTCAACAACTCCAACACCTTCTACCTAAACCCAGCCATCTACAAGCAACAGCGAGAAGTTGAGTTACAAGGAAACTTCGACAACCTCAAGTCGTCCTCCTACTACAAGAAACTTCAAGCCGAGAGCTTCATCATCTACTCCAACCGATGAGACCATCAAGACAAGTTCCATCAAGTGTTTCACATGCAGTGCCCGAGGCCACAAGTCCCTCTAGTGTACCAACAAGTGCACCATGATCCTCAACGACGACGGAACCTATGAATCCATGATTGAAGAGGAAATGGAAGCCCATGAGCAAGTGGGCATGCACCGACGTGTGAACGATGATGAAGATTTTCAAGTCTTTTGTGATGAGGATTCGAGCCCTACTCTCATTGTCTCCAAGGTCTTGACTCTTCAACATCAACAAGACGAAGACCAAAGATGCCACATCTTCCACACCAAGGCCGGCATTAATGGAAGGTCCATCAACGTCAATATCGATGGAGGTATTTGACATAACTTGGCAAGTGAAGAACTATGCTCCAAGCTCCAATTGGTCAAGCTGAAGCACCCGCACCCATACAAGGTTCAATGGCTAAGCGATTCTGGCACAATCCAAGTCGAGCATATGGTACAAGTTTCCTTCAAGATAGGAGCATATGAAGACCCTTTGGAGTGTGATGTTGTCCCAATGTCCGTTTGCCACCTCCTTCTTGGTCGACCATGGCAATTTTACCGAGGCATCATCCACAATGGGCATACCAATCACTATAGCTTCAAGATGAAAGGAAAGGAGTACGTGCTACGACCTATGTCTCCAAGTCAAGTGATTGCCGACAAGCAAGCCACCCATCATGGAGAAAAGAGTGAGAGAGTGACCCACCCAAAAGAGAGTGAGCGCCACAAGCCAAAATTGAGTGCCTCCACCATGAGCAACAAGAAAAACTTAGTCCTATTTGCCACCAAAAGTGAGATGAGAGAAGTGTGTGAGAACCCATCAAGTGTAATGCACTATGTCCTTGTGTGCAAGGACGAGGCACCAAAAACTAACACCTCTCATGATCTAACTTTAGTGTTGTCTTCTCTTTTATAGGAATTCCAAGTTGTTTTCCCCGACAAGCTACCTCTGGGTCTACCTCCACTATGAGGCATTGAACAGCGAACCGACCTCATCACGGAGCACCTCTACCTAACAAGGCTCCTTACCGTGTCAACCCAGAAGAAACTAAGGAGATCCAATGGCAAGTACAACAACTCATAGACAATGATCATATACGTGAAAGTTTGAGCCCTTGTGCCGTTCCGGTAATCCTTGTTCCAAAGAAAGATGGTACTTATCGCATGTGTTCCGTTTGTCGTCCCATCAATGCTATCACCGTTAGATATCGTTGCCCTATTCCACACCTAGATGATATGCTTGATGAGCTTAGCGGAGCCACCATTTTCTCTAAGATTTATCCTAAGAGTGGCTACAATCAAATACTCATCCAAGAAGGTGATGAATGGAAAACCACATTTAAGACCAAATTTGGCTTATATGAATGGCTAGTTATGCCAATGGGTTTATCTGAAGCACCGGGTACTTTCATGCGAGTCAGGCATTTTGTTCTTCGACCCTATATTGGTGTATTTGTTGTGGTCTATTTTGATGATATTCTTGTCTTTAGAAAATCCCTCCAAGATCATGTCACCCATCTTAGAACCGTGTTGCAAACCCTTAGGAAAGAGCTCCTTTATGCTACTATGGACAAATGCCTTTCTGGTGTTGATAAGCTTGTTTTCTTGGGTTTTGTTGTGTCTTCTAAGGGTGTTCATGTAGATGAATCTAAGATCAATGCTATTAAAACTTGGCCCCAACCAACCAACTTGCAACAAGTGCGTAGTTTTCTAGGTTTAGCCGGTTTCTATCATAGATTTGTGAAGGATTTTAGCACCATTGCTTCACCTTTACATTCTTTGAGTAAGAAAAATGTGCCATTTGTTCCCAAGATACCCCATTTATTGAGCTTAAGAATTTGCTTACTCATGCTCCCGTGCTTGCATCACCCAACTTTGACAAACCTTTTGAAATTTATTGTGATGCTAGTGGTAATGGCATAGGAGGTGTGTTAACACAAGAGAAGTGCCCCATAGCATACTTTAGTGATAAACTTTTCGAAGCGCAACTCAATTATCCCATCTATGAAAAAGAGCTATATGCTTTAGTGCGAGTTTTGCGTGAATGGGAACATTATCTTCGCCCTCATGAATTAATCATTCATACCGATCATGAAACGTTTAAGTACCTTAAGGGTCAAACTAAGTTGAACAAGCGTCATGCTCGGTGGAGTGAATTCATTAAGTCTTTTCCTTATGTCATTAAGTACATCAAAGGTAAGGAAAATGTAGTGGCGGATGCCCTTTCCCGCATATGCATGCTTGTCACCAAACTTGAATTGAGTGTCATTGGCTTTGAGCACATAAAAGACTTGTATGCGCATGATCCTACTTTTGCAATTCCTTAAGCCAAGTGTTTGACGTATACATCTTGGGAACACTATCACAACAAGGATGATTACCTTATGAGAGCTAAAAAACTTTGCATTCCCGAGTCTTCTCTTCGTTTGCTACTTTTGCAAGAGGCTCATGGAGGTGGACTAATGGGACACTTTTGATGCGACAAAACATTCGGTACGCTCTCCAAGAAATATTTTTGGCCCAAGATGTACCGCGATGTCTCACGCTTCACCAACCGATGCTCTACATGTCACAAAGCTAAGTCAAAAGCTCAATCCCATGGTATTTACACGCCCCTTCCAATTCCATATCAACCTTGGGAAGACATTAGGCATGCACTTTGTACTTGGTTTTCCTAGAACTCAAAATGGAAAGGATTCCCTGTTTTTTGTTGTGGACCGATTCTCTAAGATGGCTCATTTTATCCTATGCAACAAGATAGACGATGCTTCACATGTTGCAAATCTTTTTTGTAGGGAAATCTTGCACCTCCATGGAGTTCCAAAGATGATTGTCTCAGACCGCGACGTCAAGTTCTTGAGTTACTTTTGGAAGACTCTATGTGCCAAGCTCGGAATCAAGATCTTGTTCTCTTCGGCATACCATCCTCAAACCGACGGCCAAACGGAGGTGACAAACTGAGCACTCTCCACTCTACTACGCGTGTTGATCAAGAGGAACATCAAGGAGTCGGAGGAGTGCCTACCCATCACCGAGTACGCCTACAACCGTGCAAGACACTCCACAACCGGCAAGTCCCCCTTTGAGGTTGTCTACGGTTTCAACCCGTTGTCCCCATTGGACATTCTTCCTCTTCCACTACAAGAGCGCACCAACATGGACGCAAGTGCAAGAGCAAGCTAACTCAAGAAGATGCATGAAGATACAAGGCAGACCATTGAGCGCCAAGGACAATGACTCGCGACCATGCTCAACATCAACAAGCAACCCATGATATTGAACATTGGAGATCTTGTGTGGCTACAACTTCGCAAGGAACGCTTCCCCAATGAACGCAAGTACAAACATCTACCCCGAGCCTACAGACCTTTCAAAGTGCTAGCACACTACAACAACAACACTTACAAGATCGACCTCCCAAGCGACAAGTATAACATGAGCGACATCTTCAATGTCAAAGAGCTCTCGCCATACCATGGTGATGAATCTTTTGATCCGAGGTCGGATCTTCCCCAAGGGGGGGATGATGCGGAGCATCCCACGATCATCCCCATGGACGCATCTACATCTCCTACAACACCACTTGGACCAATGACAAGAGCATGTGCAAGAGCTCTCGAAACCGAGGTGACATCACTCCTCTCACAACTCCCTTTCGAATCACATGAGACATGGCTACTACCTCAAACAGATACGCTTTGCATACTCAGGTACCAAGGAGTTAGCCATGGAGAAGCTAAAGAGCAAGGAGAATCAGAAGCGGAAGACATGAGCAAAGACGGAGAAGAAATCAACCAAGTCCCAGGCTGGCCGGTCGATCCGTATGAGGTCCCGGACGATCCGGACCCTGGTTCGGACGATCTGGCTAATGTGCCCGAAGAAACCCGTGGCTGCACCCTAAAGCAAGACCATCCAGATGAGTTGCGGATCATCCGGACCATAGTCGGACATCCAGACCCCCCTCCGGACATCCAGGCCATCACCGCCACTGCCTACCCCTTCGCATCATCCGGACCATCCCTCGGATCATCTGCATCCCTGAAGCCCAGATCATCCGAACCCCTGCCTGCGTGCGCGTGTTGGGTCGAGGCCCATGTATCCCCTCGCCCCCTTTGCCTATATAAACGACTCCACCACCTCTTTTCTAAGGTTAGCATTGTGATAGCTCATATTTGAGATAGAGCTTTGCTCATCCACTTGGTTACTTCTACTCGGAGCTCATGACCTCTTCGGAGAAGATCCCCCAAGCGGATGCAAGATCCCACCACGGGAAGACCCTTCAAGAGCTCCTCATGGAGAAGACCTTTTGTATCGTCCTTTGTTGACCTTGAATCATGTATCACTCTTAGTGTTTCAAGGATCTAGCATATGTGTGACCGAATCTTGTTGGTTGAGTGATTTATCTTGTGTTTCCCCTCGTGTTCCCCTCGTTTTTCCCCTTGTGTTCTTCGTGTTCTTCATAGGATCCCCACCAATTGTGAAAGATCAGGCATCTAGGGTTCTACCCTACATCAGATAAGGTTCAAGATAGTGAGACATCCCTGTTGGTCTCCAAGAAAGCTGATAAAAACTATATTGAAGACACTAAGACAACCCCAAAGTCTTGTCTTGATGTAGTGTTCGGGTTACTGGCCACTACTGCTGGCACCAGCTCTTCGAACTTGCTGCCTGAATCAGTTCGGCTTCTTGAGTCTCAACTTCAAGTTGAAAGACATCGATGTGACGCCCAGATAATTAAGCTAAAGTAACCTCTATTAATGATACCATGTCACGACGATTACTGTTGTTAATCTCATGAAGTTTCAAATCATGTTCGAATTCAAAATTCAGAATCAAGTCAAATTATAGAAGTTTTCAAATGTCAAAACTAAAATGCTCATAATGTTGCAAATATTCCATGACCAATTTTGGTGCTGAACCAACCTTTATATAAAGTGGTTTAATGCCCTTTAATAATCAAAGCAGTGGCTAAAATATTAAATTAAATGCTTTTAAAATTATAAAAATGCTAAACTATTTTATTTAAACCTCAAACTAATTGTGACATTGGTATAATTAGTAACACCAATTTAGGTCTTGTTCATATATTTTATGAAACTAATTGCTATTAAAAAAATACTATAAATGAATTAAAGAAAATAAAACACAGCAAAATAAAAGGAAAAGATCCCCCCCACTGGGCCGGCTGGCCCAGCTAGCCACCACGCCCCCCAGGCCTTGACCCACCTGGGACGGCCCAACTCCCCGCACCGGTTGCCTCCCCCTCCTTCCTGTTCCTCGGACTCGGCCGCTACAAGGCGCTCCCGCCCGCGATCGGCACCGCACCACCTCGTCGACGACGTAGGAGAGGATAAGGCCTCCCCGCGCCCCCTCGAGCTCTCCCCCTGCTCCACTCCACCGCACAGCACTTCCCTCTTTCTCCCTTCGCCTAGCCCCTCGTCCAGATCCACCTCTCCCCCCTCTGTCGATCTGGAGGAAGGATCGGCGCGCCCGTCGCCGTCCGCCTCGCCTCGACGTGGCCACCGCCCTCCCTGCGCCAAGCCGACGTGCCCACGAGCTCCACCTCGTCCTCTGCTCCTTCTCCGTCAAACCACGGGACCCGAAGCGATCCACAATGCCGACGACAGCATCGTCTTCCACCTTCGGACACGTCGGAGCTCGTCGTCGACCCGCGCCGCCCCGAGCACCTCGAGCCATCCCCGGGTCTTCTCTGCAACGGCCGTGAGCCCTCGATCCTCCTCCCTCTCTCCCCGGCCTCTCCTCGTAGCCGTAGGTCGCCCCCGATGCACTCGCGCTTCTGCCGTTGCGGTCGAGCTCGCCGGCATGACCCCTGTGGCCGCAGCCGCACCCGATCCCGCTTGCGTGCTCCGTACCTCTGGCCGCAGCCAACGCACGCGCTCGCTCACCCCCACTACCCCGGTCCGTCCCGACGCGCTGCGTCCACCCCTGCGCCCGTCGTGCGTGTGTCCCGCTGCTGCTGCTCTGGTGGCCTACTACTACTGCAGCCATCTGCCCCTCGCCGCCCACTCCAGCCACCACGGCCCCTTCCGCCTCTGGCCGCCGCAAGTCCCAGCCGCGGCCCCGCTTCCCCCTGGCCGGCACCCCGCCGCGCCCCAGCGGCCTTCGTCAGCCGCGCCCGTGCGTTCGGGCGTGCGCCCATGCCACGCCCCAGCGCCCGATAGCCCATGCCTGTTTTGTCCTATGGGCCACTGCCCAGTAGGCCCCACCGGCTTCCTTTTCTAAAAAAAGATCTTTAAAAATGTATATAAAAATAATAATTAACTTAATTAACTTAAATAATTAATTAGGTTTAATTAAACTAATTACTTGCTTAGTCTAATTAACTAACTGGTTAATCAAATGGGCCTATGACAGAGGGCCCCACCCCCCTGTTGACCAGTCAAGAGTTGACTGGTCAACTGGGTACCCCCTGGCCCACCTGTCAGCCACTGGGTACAGCTCTGTGTACCTTGTGCTGTGTGTGCTTAGCATTTTAACAATTATTTTCGAATTAATATTAATTCCAGAAAATGTTTAAAACTTTGAAAATTCATAGAAAATAAACCGTAACTCGGATCGAAAAACTTTGCATGAAAGTTGCTCAGAACAACGAGACGAATCCGAACATGCGGTCCGTTCGTCCGCCACACATCCCTAATATAGTGAACATGCAACTTTCCCCCTCCGTTTCATCTGTCCAGAAAATACAAACTTCGGGAAAACATTCCCAGATGTTATCCCCACTCGCCGGTATCGTGTAGTATCGCGTTAGAACACGTCTAGCTCTGCATGTTGTGCTGTTATGCTCTTGCTTGCTATGTATTTACTGTTTCTCCCCCTCTTCTCTCCGATAGACCCTGAGACTGTCGCTGCTGCCGCCGTGATCGACTATGTCGACGACGACCCCTTCTTCTTGTCTGAGCAACCAGGCAAGCCCCCCCTTTGATCATCCCGATATCGCTCATTCTATTCTCTCATGCTTGCGTTAGATTTTGCTACTATAATTGATTGCTCCTATTCTGATGCATAGCCTGCTTTTGTAACCTGCTCATTGTACCTTACCTGCTTATCCTAAACTGCTTAGTATAGGTTGGTTAGTGATCCATCAGTGACCCCCACCTTGTCCTTGTTGCCCCTGCTTCATCATCGATGCCTCGATCGACATGATCGACGACCAGAGCCCAACATCTCACATCACATCATGCCCCTTTAGTTGCTCGACTCTACAGGGCTACTATCGAGTGCCAAGGGTGATCCCTCATAACGCACTCCTGATTATAATTCTGTAGTGTAGCTATTCGGTCGTGGTCATCGAGGGTGATTTCCTCTTTCACCATTCCCGATACGGCTTGTCGTTCAACACCTCAAGTGTGAACCTCGAGGGTGGTCCCTCTTATGTTCACCTTGACGAATACATTGAGTGGAATCCTCCGGGGGTTATTCCTCGGGTTTTCCCCTTGATGTCTAGACACACAGTTACCTTGACTTTACTTGAGACCTTGGTGAAAGTCGGACGGGCCCGGATAGCACCCGCAAGATAATGACGTGGCACGGCCGGGCATTCTAGGCCCTTGTCGTAAGTCCACGAGACAGGGCGACGGGTTCACTTTCGATCGTGAGTCTCTGCTCGTCTCCGCAAGCTAATAATACACTATGGTTTGGGTATTTGTTCTGACTTGGCCTTTGCCCTTTACGCACTAACCACCACGCGAGAATAGTTATGGGCCTCGACGTTGCAGTAATAGCCGAAGCTTTGTCACAAGTCCAGTTCAGCATTGTGGCACGGTCGGATCATGCTGGCCATCCAAGGCGGTGGTGGTATCCACCCTGCACACAATGACCCAAAGTGCTGCGGGCGATGGGCCCAAGACCCCGGAGTGCTTAGGATGTAGACCGGCGGGGACCTCTCTGCTGAGCCTAGGTAGGGCTGCGACGTGTTGATCTTCCGAGGGCGGGCATTGACCCCAAAAAGGTGTGTCCGGCCAGAGTGATCGAGCGTATTTGGTAACGTGGTGCACCCCTGCAGGGAAGATTATCTATTAATAGTCGTGTCCACGGTAACGACCGTTCAGACTTATATCCTGATCTTATACAACTACAAATGGATACTTGAGATATGTGGCTCCGGGATTGCTTTCTCGCAGGGAGTTGAGGAAGGATCTCTTGGCATTAATGTTACAACATGTTTGTTAATTATAAACTGCTATTCTTTACTCTTCTACATGTTGCAAGATGCTTGGAGCTGCTTAAAGATGCTAGTCTTCGATAGGCTAGGCCTTCCCCTCTATTCTGGCATTCTGCAGTTCAGTCCACAGATACAAACCTTTCATTTGATACTAGTGCATACTTAGTATAGATCTGATGCTTGCGAGTACTTTGGATGAGTACTCACGGTTGCTTTGCTACCCCTTTTCCCTCTTCTTTCTTCTTTCCGATTGATGCAACCAGACGGTGGATCCTTGCAGTCAAATGCCACCGCCGATGGATGCTACTACGTGAAGATCGCCGATGACCAGGAGTAGTTAGGAGGTCCCAGGCAGGAGGCCTTGCCTCTTCGATCGTTATTGCTTTTGTGCTAGCCTTCTTAAGGCATCCTTTTTTAACTTATGTCTGTACTCAGATATTGTTGCTTCCGCTGACTCTTGTGTATCGAGCTATGTATTCGAGCCCTCGAGGCCCCTGGCTTGTAATATAAAGCTTGTATTAATTTATTTGATTCTAAGTTTGTGTTGTAATATCTTCCCGTGAGTCCCTGATCTTGATCGTACACATTTGCGTGTATGATTAGTGTACAATTGAATTGGGGTGTCACAAGTTGGTATCAGAGCCGACTACCTGTAGGATCCCCCTTTCCAATTCCTTGGCCGAAGTTGAGTCTAGTCTTTGAAGAACAGTTTTACTAACATGGCTGTGTGGCTTACGGGCCCACGTCGCCATTGGTTGGTAGTAGGATCTTTTATTCCTCGTCCTTACTCTGAGAATCTGATCTCTCTTCTATTCGGGTTAACTGATTTGCTAACAACTCTAGGTTCTCGTAAATACTTTCTCCCGGGGAGCCCCTCACTCCAGATGATTACTTGGTGCATCGGAAGATTCTGAAGATACCCTCCGAAGTTTTCTCGAGATCCTTGTGCCCTTCGCCATTGCAATCCCTACCATCGTTAAATCCTTATGCGTAACTACCTACGCTATCGTTCATACCTTCATGCCCAGTTGCTCTTGTTATTACAAGAATTCCTAAAATACTCTTCGATGTTCTGAGGATCCTTTATGCTTACTGTCCTGCAGTTCCTTGCCGCATGAATATCCCCTAGGGATAATTACTCGTGCTTCCCAAGTATTTGTTTATTCAAAATTGTTCATGTGATTAACAAGATACTTTGGAATACCATCCGATCTTCCGATAGTCCTCTCCAACTATTGCTCTGCTAATATTTATCTGCTTGCAGTATGGTTACTTCCATATGTCTGGCAATACTCATTAGCATCCTTTGTCATCATAATTTTGAGCATTTGATTCGATTCATTTGCTAATGCTCGCGATCATCGGTCCTATTTAAAATTCTCCCCTTGGTTCATATGTCACTCCGGACTTGAGCTGGTGTTCGACAAATCAAACCTTGTTTGATTGTCGATCTATATCTATCGAGCATACTTGTCTTTGATCATAGCCTCTACTTTTGATTCCCCGATTTGGAAACCATAATTCCTTTGCAATTGAGCTTTGAATTAGTCAGTTGTTTCTATGACCTGACCTCCTTGCATTCTTTCTTCTTCTGGTTGACTACCGATAGTCACATCAGATCCATTGTGGACCTCCAGGTCCTTTGTTGGGTTTTATCCGACAGCATCCTTCATATTCAGTAACCTTATGAGCCTTTCCTCGAATACACAATGCCTTTGGTAAATTGTATCCCCACTCCCGTCAACCATACTTTGCTTCCGGGCTTGAGTTATTCACTTGTGAAGTTTGTGGTATGTGTTCCTAAGAGGCCCCAATGGGTTGAACCTATGCCTTCCACAATCTGTGTGAACCCGGAAACTTCTACGGGCCATACTCTACTAGTGTTATGCTAGATAAAATCTGAACACTATGGCTTTGTTGAAACTGAGAAGTGAATGGGAGGTTGTGCATTAGAGAAGTGGGAGTCGACCTTGAACTTTGAGTTCATGCCCATGGACCCGATGTGGAACTTATCATGGAAGCTTCTTGTTATAATAATAATTCCCTTGTGATAAGTCCATCTGTTATCTATATTTGGTCCTTTGCAACTATGGTTTCGACCATATTGTTCTTCTTTGATCCCATTTCTCGGACAAGTTAAAGTACTTGTCGTCTTCAAATCGTTTCACCTGTTCAACCTCTACATTGATATACCTTTTAGTATTACCCTTTGGTATCTCTAGAATATCATGGAACTACATAACTTCTTATGAGTTCTTGATCAACTATTATTTCTCGCCGATTCCAATTTTCCACGGGTTCTGAGTATTTAGACACTCGAGAACACCGATAACTGATTCGAGTCTACACTTTCCTTTCCATTGTTTTGTTCAACCTTTCTTGTAACATATCATACTTGAGCAATGATAATTCCCTGCTTATGTAAACACCTCGGTGTACATTCTCTGTCAGTAAGACCTCGTTGCTATTGTTGATGACATTCCGGTAGCCACTGATGGACGAGAACTTTGCCTATTGGTCCGCCTCGTTCAACGAGCAGGAAAATGGTTCTCTTCGTCCCTCGCCCGTGGTACCAACGTTGTTGCCAACATACTGACATGCTATCCTCTGACCTACCTTCCTATCATGACTATGCATATGTTAGTGCCCTTCCTACCTTTAACCCACATGGTGGGCCCATAACCCACAGGTCCCAGGATCGAAACCTGACTCTCCTGTACATCTCTGTCTTCCAAAATTGTTCCTCACGCTTGGCTTCGTATGTAATTCACGAGCCACCTTCTTGTGATCTGTTCTGCTATCAGATGCAATACTTATTTTCGATGCACTGAACCCCTTTCACACTCTGTTTCAGTCATCAAACGATTGTTCATCCACTTGAAGTTTCTTATTGCACCTTCTAGCCTTGCTCTCGATGACTTTTGAATTTCAACTCGAGAGATGCCTCTATGCCATGTCGCGAGATAGCCCCCAGGTACCTATCTTGTGTTGAGCCCCGTTCTTTTCGAGTCTTCCCCCGTACTACACCCCTTAAATCTCAGGATGAGATTTCTTGTAGTGGAGGAGAATTGTGACGTCCGGATAATTAAGCTACAGTAACCTATGCTAATGATACCATGTCACCACGATTACTATTGTTAATCTCGTGAAGTTTCAAATCCTGTTTGAATTCAAAATTTAGAATCAAGTCAAATTATAGAAGCTTTCAAATGTCAAAACTAAAATGCTCATAATGTTGCAAATATTCCATGACCAATTTTGGTGCTGAACCAACCTTTTTATAAAGTGGTTTAATGCCCTTTAATAATTAAAGAAGTGGCTAAAATATTAAATTAAATGCTTTTAAAATTATAAAAATGCTAAACTCTTTTATTTAAACCTCAAACTAATTGTGACATTGGTATAATTAGTAACACCAATTTAGGTATTGTTCATATATTTTATGAAACTAATTGCTATCAAAAAATATTGTAAATAAATTAAAGAAAATAAAACACAGCAAAATAAAAGGAAAAGATTCCCCCCACTAGGCCGGCTGGCCCAGCTAGCCACCATGCCCCCCCTAGGCCTTGACCCACCTGGGACGGCCCAACTCCCCCACCGGTTGCCTCCCCCTCCTTCCTGTTTCTCGAACTCGGCCGCTACAGGGCACTCCCACCCGCGGTCGGCACCGCACCACCTCGTCGACGACGCAGGAAAGGATAAGGCCTCCCCGCGCCCCCTCGATCTCTCCCCCTGCTGCACTCCACCACACACCACTTCCCTCTCTCTCCCTTCGCCTAGCCCCTTGTCCAGACCGACCTCTTCCCCCTCTGTCGATCTGGAGGAAGGACCGGCGCGCCCGTCGCCGTCCGCCTCACCTCGACGTGGCCACCGCCCTCCCTGCGCCAAGCTGACGTGCCCACGAGCTCCACATCGTCCGCCGCTCCTTCTCCGTCGAACCACGGGACCTGAAGCACTCCACAACACCGACGACAGCATCATCTTCCACCTTCAGACGCGTCGGAGCTCGCCGTCGACCCGCGCACCTCGAGCCGTCCCCGAGCCTTCTCTGCAACGGCCGTGATCCCTCGATCCTCCTCCCTCTCTCCCCGGCCTCTCCTCGTAGCCGTAGCTCGCCCCCGATGCACTCGCGCTTTCGCTGCTGCGGTCGAGCTCGCCGGCATGGCCCCTGTGGCCGCAGCCGCACCCGAGCCCGCTTGCGTGCTCCGTACCTCCGGCCGCAGCCAACGCACGCGCTCGCTCACCCCCACTACCCCGGTCCGTCCCGACGGGCCGCGTCCACCCCTGCGCCCGCTGTGCATGTGTCCCGCTGCTGCTGCTCCGGTGGCCTACTACTGATGCTGCCATGTGCCCCTCGCCGCCCACTCCAGCCGCCACGGCCCCTTCCGCCTCCGGCCGCCGCAAGTCCCAGCCTCGGCCCCGCTTCCCCCTGGCTGGCGCCCCGCCGCGCCCCGGCGGCCTTTGTCAGCCGCGCCCGTGCGTTCGGGCGTGCGCCCATGCCCCGCCCCAGCGCCCGATAGCCCGTGCCTGTTTTGGCCTATGGGCCACTGCCCAGTAGGCCCCATCGGCTTCCTTTTCTAAAAAAAGAGCTTTAAAAAATGTATATAAAAATAATAATTAATTAATTAACTTAATTAATTAATTAGGTTTAATTAAACTAATTACTTGCGTAGTCTAATTAACTAACTGGTTAATCAAATGGGCCTATGACAGAGGGCCCCACCCCCCTGTTGACCAGTCAAGAGTTGACTGGTCAATTGGGTACCCCCTGGCCCACCTGTCAGCCACTGGGTACAGTTCTGTGTACCCTGTGCTGGGTGCGCTTAGCATTTTAACAATTATTTTCGAATTAATATTAATTTCAGAAAATGTTTAAAACTTTGAAAATTCATAGAAAATAAACCGTAACTCGGATAAAAAACTTTATACATGAAAGTTGCTCAGAAGGACGAGACGAATCCGAACACGCGGTCCGTTCATCCGCCACGCATCCCTAACATAGCAAACATGCAACTTTCCCCCTCCGTTTCATCTGTCCAAAAAATACAAACTTCGGGAAAACATTCTCGGATGTTATTCCCCTTCGCCGGTATCGTGTAGTACCGCGTTAGAACACGTCTAGCTCTGCCTGTTGTCCTATTATGCTCTTGCTTGCTATGTATTTACTGTTTCTCGCCCCTCTTCTCTCTGATAGACCCCGAGACTGCCGCTGCTGCCGCCGTGATCGACTACGTCGACGACGACCCCTTCTTCTTGTCTGAGCAACCAGGCAAGCCCCCCCCCCCTTTGATCTTCCCGATATCGCCCATTCTGTTCTCTCATGCTTGCATTAGTTTTTGCTACTGTAATTGATTGCTCCTATTCTGATGCATAGCCTGCTTTTGTAACCTGCTCATTGTACCTTACCTGCTTATCCTAAACTGCTTAGTATAGGTTGGTTAGTGATCCATCAATGACCCCCACATTGTCCTTGTTGCCCCTGCTTCATCATCGACGCCTCAATCGACGTGATCGACGACTAGAGCTCGACATCTCACATCACATCACGCCCCTTTAGTTGCTCGACTCTGCAGGGCTACTATCGAGTGCCGAGGGTGATCCCTCATAACGCACTCCTGATGATAATTCTGTAGTCTAGATATTCGGTCATGGTCATCGAGGGTGATTTCCTCTTTCACCATTCCCGATATGGCTCTGTCGTTCCACACCTCAAGTGTGAACCTCGAGGGTGGTCCCTCTTATGTTCACCTTGACGATTACATTAAGTGAAATCCTCCGGGGGTGATTCCTCGGGCTTTCCCCTTGATGTCTGGACACACAGTTACCTTGACTTTACTTGAGACCTTGGTGAAAGTCGGGCGGGCCCGAAGAGCACACGCAAGATAATGACGTGGCACGACCGGGCATTCTAGGCCCTTGTCGTAAGTCCATGAGACGGGGCGACGGGGTCACTTTCGATCATGAGTCTCTGCTCGTCTCCGCAAGCTAATAATACACGATGGTTTGGGTATTTGTTCTGAGTTGGCCTTTGGCCTTTACGCACTAACCACCACGCGAGAATAGTTATGGGCCTCGACGTCGCAGTATCAGCTGAAGCTTTGTCAGACATCCAGTTCAGCATCGTGGCACGGTCGAATCGTGCTGGCCATCCGAGGCGGTGCTAGTATCCACCCTGCACACAACGACCCAGAGTGCTGCGGGCGATGGGCCCAAGACCCCGGAGTGCTTAGGATGTAGAATGGCGGGACCTCTCTGCTGAGCCTAGGTAGGGCTACGATGTGTTGATCTTCCGAGGGCGGGCATTGACCCCAGAAAGGGGTGTGTCCGGCCAGAGTGATCGAGCGTGTTGGGTAACGTGGTGCACCTCTGCAGAAAAGATTATCTATTAATAGCCGTGTCCATGGTAACGGACGTTCAGACTTATATCCTGATCTTATACAACTACAAATGGATACTTGAGATATGTGGCTCCGAGATTGCTTTCTCGCAGGGAGTCGAGGAAGGATCTCTGGGCAATAATGTTACAACATGTTAGTTAATTATAAACTGCTATTCTTTACTGTTCTACATGTTGCAAGATGCTTGGAGATGCTTGAAGATGCTAGTCTTCGATAGGCTAGGCCTTCCCCTCTATTCTGGCATTTTGCAGTTCAGTCCACAGATACAAACCTTTCATTTGATACCAGTGCATACTTAGTATCGATCTGATGCTTGCGAGTACTTTGGATGAGTACTCACGGCTGCTTTGCTACCCCTTTTCCCCCTTCTTTCTTCTTTCCGCTTGATGCAACCAGATGGTGGATCCTTGGAGTCAAATGCCACCGCCGATGGATGCTACTACGTGAAGATCACCGATGACCAGGAGTAGTTAGGAGGTCCCAGGAAGGAGGCCTTGCCTCTTCAATCGTTGTTGCTTTTGTGTTAGCCCTCTTAAGGCATCCTTTTTTAACTTATGTCTGTACTCAGATATTGTTGCTTCCGCTGACTCTTGTGTATCGAGCTATGTATTCGAGCCCTCGAGGGCCCTGGCTTGTAATATAAAGCTTGTATTATTTTATTTGTGTCTAGGGTTGTGTTGTGATATCTTCCCGTGAGTCCCTGATCTTGATCGTACACATTTGCGTGTATGATTAGTGTATGATTGAATTGGGGGCGTCACAATTGATCAGATGTTCTGCGATAGGAAGCCGAAGGACTAAGGAAGTCCCTGCGGAATTCAGATACATACTTTCTGGTGCAACAACAAGCGCTGGAGGATTTAAGCGCCAAACAAGATAATGTTAATTCGCTTGCCAAATGTCTTGCCAGCATTATGGGTACCTAGGATATTGTTTCTAGAGCTCTTCTAAAGTGGTTTCAGTTCTGGACTTGTTTTGTTGCAGCATTTATTTGCCCTGGTCACAAACTTTGACAACCAATGTATGTGATATGCTGCTTTGTTCCCCATATTTGCACTGGTGGTGAACTTTGATGCCCAGTGGATGTAATATGTGTAATAGCCATGATATCCTAGCGTAAGTTGCTTGCTTATTTATTTCCTTGTTGTCTTGTTTATTTGTTTGCTTGTAGTTAGTGCAGTTATTTTTCCGTGATTTGCCAGTGGCCGCAATAACCTATTTTTTAAAACTAGGCCACAATAACCATGGGCTACATATTTATTGTAGTGACCATGGGCCTCCTACGGGCCATAGAAACAATGGGCCTTCTACATGCCGTAGAAACAACGGGCCTTCTATGGGGCATAGCATCAACGGGCCTTCTACGAGCCGTATGATCGATTGGCCAAACATGGGCCATTAACGAACTGCATTATGGGCCATAAATGGTCTAGAGTTGGAATCATCCTTTTGTGGGCCGATGATAAAGGGTTGTCATTAATCAGCCATATTTGATGACGCTATGAAAACGGCCCAACGGATTAACGGGCCACAAATGGGCTGACTCTAACCACGGGCTGAATTTGGCCCACAAGCAGAAAAGGCCAGTAACGGACCGTAAGTAACCGACTGCTGGAAATGAGTCCAAGAATAAATGGGCCCTGTTGGGGATATAACTATTTGTGTAAGCCGCCCAGGAGGGGCTGGGTTACACAAAGAAGGCTCATCAGAGAGAAGCCCGAGACCAAGCATGATGATGGTGATTCAACAAAGGGCTTAAGGCCCACAGGCGACTTAAGGCCCGTTATAGTAAACCGCCATGATGGCATGACTTGTAACATAAGGTAGATTTAACTAGTCACCGAGCTGGACACTGTTTAAGCCGGCCGGGACTCTGCAATCCACAGGGCGCCAACCCGTGTATATAAGGGGGCGACCTGCTGGCGGCTTAGGGCAAGAAACAACTGATCGAGAGCCGGGCATAGCATATCTCGCTCCCTGGTCATCGAAACATCAATACCAACCCAACTAGACGTAGGCCTTACCTTCACTGGAAGGGGCCGAACTAGTATAAACCCTCTCGTGTCCTTTGTCCCGATTTAACCCCTTCAAACTTCCTAGTTGCGATGGCTCCACAACTAAGTCCTTTCACGAGGACATCTGACGTGACAATTCCACGACAGTTGGCACCCACTGTGGGGCCAGCGCACGGTGGATTTGAGTTCTTGAAGGGCAACTTCGAAGGGCTCAAGGGATACGTAGTGGGCCGGATGACCAAGAGTCATCACGGCAAGATCTACATCGACGACGAAGGCTGGGGTCCCGACGCCGTCTCAATTGAGTACGGATACCGGGTCCCCTTCGGCGGAATCCACGTCTTCATCGGCCGGATCGGTGAGCCGGGCCCTGAGCCGGACAACAACACCGACCTTGTCGAGACGGCTCAGCGTGCGAGGAAGACCCGGGCACAACCGGTCATGAGGCGTGCCTTCGTGGGCTGCATCCACAGAGAGGAACTTTCTGAAGGATCTGAAGATAGGGGTGTGACGGTCGTCCTCTCAGACGGTGATTCGTTCGCCGGTTCAATAGATTCGTTGTACCAAGTGCAAGACGGCATGCTCGGGGGTTGTTCTGATGGCATCAGTATTCCGGACCCCTGTGAGCCGCCAAGATGGGCCGGAGTCTTCATGGCTGGGACTCAGCCCGGCTCAAACTCTACAGCTGTTGTAGCAGTAACGTCCGGGTTAGGAGTAGCCGGGGCAGGCTGCCCCGTGCGCCCACCGGCTAAGGTGCTGATAGATCTCATGGACAAGCTTACGGCCCTGTTAACCGCCACGGTTATTCCTGCAGACAAAGATGAGCATGACGCAGTGGTAGCACAGGTGCGTGAGGAGATAGCTCATGCCAAGGAGGCCTTGGCAGCTGAGGATACTAGACTAGCTACAGAGCGGGCGGCTCTCGACGCCCGGGCACAGCACTTGCAGTCAAAAGCTTACCAGCTCACGATGAGAATAAACGCATCCAATGAGGTAATGAGGAGGAGACATCAGAAAACTCAGTCCCGTTTACCTCCGATTTACGACCCTCGGGCTCTTTTTGCGACACCCGGAGCCGGCCCAAGTAACCCGCCAGAGGCCAATCAGCTTCCAACAGCCGGAACAGGAGGGCCGACTCAGCCTCGGGAGATGGCACCGCCTCACGTGAGCATGCCACCGCCGCGTTATGTGCCAATTCCACCGGGTCACTTTTCCAACCCCATGGAGAACTTAATCGCAGCTTCAACACGTTTGGCGGCTCTTCCTATGGATGGTGATGACCCGGCGACAGTGGAGACCCGGAGAGTCAGAGAACTCCTCCAGACGGCCTTCGCTCAGCAGGAGACCTATTCTTACAGCCGGGACATAATTCTTACAGCACCGCCTCGTCAGAACCGGAGCCCGAGTTACAGCAGGCACATGGAGTCCGAAGCTTTGTCAAGCAACACCCAACGCCATAACCAGCCCGGTGGCTATCACCCGGTGCAAGACCGAATATGTCAGGAGAACGAACGGGTAGCTCAAGCAGTGGCTCAACAGGCGGCTTATCAGGACATCCCAGAGTATCCAACGACTTCTGTTGAGGCGGGAGTAGCCACTAGAACCGGTGGTGTTCCTTGTTTGGTACCGGCTCTGCGCAATGTACGTCTGCCCAAGGACTTTAAGGGACCTCGAAAGATACCAAATTACACGGCCGACTTACAGCCCGGGGCATGGATCGAGAGTTATGAGATGGCCATGGAGCTGTTGGAAGTCAATGACGCGGCGATGGCTAAATATTTCACCATGATGCTAGATGGAACAGCCCGGTCTTGGTTAAAGGGTTTGCCACCCAATTCCATCGGCTCATGGGAAGTGTTAAAGGCCCGGTTCATCCAGAACTTCAAGGACACCTGGAAGCAATCTATGTCGATTGTGGACTTAACGAATTGTAAGCAGGGGGAGGGCGAATCCACCACCCATTGGGTGCGCCGGGTCAAGGAGATAATTCATTCATCCGAAAATATGGATGCCGGTTCTGCAGTCCTTATGTTGGAGAAGAATTGTAGCTTTGAGCCGCTGAGGCAGAAGCTGGGGCGCCTTAAACGTGACTGCAAGGATATGGGCAGGCTGATGGCGACTTTAGTTAAATATGCCAATTCTGATAGTACCAAGGATCCCGCGTCTGACAATGAGAAGAAAGGGAAGGGAAAAAGGAACGGCAATGGAAAGGGTCAACAGCATAACCCGGGAATCAAAACGGCAATAAACGTAAGGCGGACGGTAACCCAGAGTTTGTGGCCAATGCCAATGCGCAAGGTAACAATCAAAGACGTAAGGGCAAACCGCCTCGATCTAGCGGGTCAGGCCCATCTCTTGAACAGCTACTCAGTGAGCCCTGCCCGAGACACAGCACCAGGGAGCGACCCGCCATGCACCTGTGGAAAGATTGCGCGATCATGAAGGCGTTTAAGAATTCCAACACCTATGATGGCCATAATGGGTCTGGTGGTGGTTCGGGAGCTGGCGGTCTCCATGGCCCAGGTGGCGGCTCAGGTTCCGGCTTTCAGGGACGTCAAGGAGGAGGCTATAACCAACAACAGTCTAGTCAAGGAGAGCAGCAACAGCAGCAGTCGGGTTATCAAAGCAACCCGAAGTAGTTGAATGGTGGGCAGTATCACATATTTACCACTAGCTTATGCAAACGTGACCAAAAGGTTCATAAGAGGGCCGTCAATTCTGTTGAGCCGGCGATCCCTCGTTATTTGAGGTGGTCAGAGCAGCCCATCATATGGAGCAGAGAGGATCATCCTCCGCGGGTCGATAACCCGAGTCAGTTGGCCTTGGTGGTGGCACCTCAGGTTGGTGGGTATAACTTCACTAAGGTACTCATGGATGGGGGTAGTAGCATTAATATCCTCTACTATGAGACCTTTCGATGCATGGGATTAACTGATAAAAATCTGAGAATATCCAACACTGTTTTCCATGGAGTGGTCCCTGGTAAGTCGGCTTACCCAGTTGGCAAGATTGAGCTGGAGGTGGCCTTTGGAGACGAATATGACTCCAGAGCTGAGAAGTTGACGTTTGAGGTGGTTAAGATCAGGAGCCCATACCACGCTCTGTTCGGGCGGCAGGCTTATGCTAAGTTTATGGCTCGGCCTGGGTCACAAGGGCACCATCACTGTACATGGCAGTCGGAAGGTAGCACTGGAGTGTGAAGAAGGCGACGCGGCTTATGCTGAGTCGGCCTGCACAGCGGAAGAGCTCAAATTTTATCAAGATAATGTTGACCCGGCGGATATGACATCCCTGAAGAAGCCAACTACAGAGCACGACCCGGCGTTGAAGTTTAAGTCGGCAGCTGAGACAAAGCTCGTTGACTTTACCCGCGTGACCCTTATAAGCAATTCAGCATCAGCAGAAATTTGGATCCCAAATAGGAAAGCACGATCATCGAGTTCATCCATGAGAACCGGGACATCTTTGCATGGAAACCTTCTGACATGCCGGGTGTACCGAGGGAACTCGCTGAGCACACTCTCAATATTGATCCAAAGTATAAGCCGGTCAGGCAGTTTCTTCGATGTTTTAATGAAGAGAGACGGAAAGCTATTGGAGAGGAAGTCGCCCGGCTCTTGGCGGCTAGGTTTATTGTTGAAGTTTTTCACCCAGAGTGGTTGGCTAACTCGGTGCTTGTCCTCAAGAAGAACGGCCCTTGGCGGATGTGTGTGGATTACACGGATTTAAACAAGGCTTGTCCGGCTGATCCCTTTGCTCTCCCCCGTATTGATCAAATCATCGATGCTACAGTGGGTTGTGAACATTTGAGTTTTTTAGATGCTTACTCTGGTTATTATCAGGTCAAAATGGCAGTTAAGGACCAGGAGAAGACGGCTTTCATCACTCCGTTTGGAGCCTTCTGCTATGTATCTATGCCATTTGGACTCAAAAGTGCCCAGGCGACTTATCAGCGGTGTGTGCAGAACTGTTTGCATGATCAAATTGGGCGTAATGTTCATGCTTATGTGGATGACATTGTGGTGAAGTCCAGAGAAAAGGAAACCTTGATATCTGACTTGAAAGAGACCTTTGATAATCTCCGGGTTTACAAGATGATGCTTAAACCGGCCAAGTGTGTATTTGGCGTACCTGCGGGCAAGCTCTTGGGTTTTCTGGTGTCAAACAGAGGCATCGAAGCTAACCCAGAGAAGATTAAGGCGATTACATCTTTGGCTAAGCCGGCGTGCATCAATGATGTTTAGCGGCTGGCGGGTCGTGTTGCCGCTTTAAGCCGATTCATAAGACGGTTAGGTGAGAAGGCCCTTCCATTGTATCATATGATGAAGAAAATTGACACTTTTGTCTAGAGCGAGGTCGCTGATGCTACTTTTGAAGACTTGAAGAGACAATTGTCTGAACCACCGGTTCTCGCGGCTCCAATTGATAAAGAGCCTTTGCTGTTATATGTGGCTACCAATTCACGAGCCGTTAGCGTTGCCATCGTGGTGGAGCGTAAGGAAGCTAGCAAGGAGCATCCAGTTCAACGGCCGGTTTACTACATCAGTGAGGTGCTCATTGAATCTAAGCAAAGGTATCCACATTGGTAGAAGCTTGTTTACGGGGTGTTTATGGCCAATCGGAAGTTGAAGCAGTACTTTCAAAGCCACCCTATAACTGTGGTAAGTTCTGCCCCTTTGGGAGACATCATTCAGAACAGGGAGGCCACAGGACGAGTCGCCAAGTGGGCCATTGAGCTTGGGCCTCACGATTTGAAGTATATTCCACGTACTGCTATTAAGTCTTAGGCCTTGGTGGACTTTATCAATGATTGGACAGAGTTACAGGCCCCTGAGGAGAAGCTGGATAACACATATTGGACGATTCACTTTGATGGGTCCAGGCAGCTAGAAGGCTCGGGGGCTGGAGTGGTGTTAACTTCCCCTCGAGGTGACAAATTTTGTTATGTACTCCGGCTTATGTTTCCATGTACTAACAACGCAGCTGAGTACGAGGCCTTACTCCATGGTCTCCGAATGGCTAAGGAGATGAACTTAAGCCGGGTAAGATGCTTGGGCGACTCAGATCTTGTGGCTCAACAAGTGTCAGGCAAGTGGGATTCCAAGGACCCCCTTATGGCGGCTTATCATCGTGAAGTAGATGCTGTGGCTGGTCACTTCACGGGTTATCAAGTGGAGCACATCGATCGAAGGAAGAATGAGGCAGCTGATGCTTTAAGCCGGTTTGGATCCCAACGTAAGCCGGTGTCGCCCAACACCTTTCTCGATGTTTTGCATAACCCTTCTGTCAAGGTGCCTACCGAGGAAGAGCTAGTAGTGCCAGAACCGGAGGCACAGCTGGTGGCGGCTCTTCATGTTATCCCAGATTGGACAGTGCCCTACTTGGCTTATATGACCCGGGGTGAGTTGCCTGAGGATGAGACCTTGGTGAGACAAATCATCAGGCGCTCCAAATCTATGACGATTGTTAACGGTGAGTTACATCACCTAAGTGTCACGGGGGCGTTTCAACGCTGTGTGTCCCCTATAGAACGCCAAGAAATACTACGTGAGATCCATGAAGGGGATTGTGGCCATCATGCCGGGTCAAAATCTCTCGTAGCCAAAGCTTTTCGTCATGGTTTCTATTGGCTGACGGCTCATGCTGATGCGGAGGATCTGGTCAGTAAATGTGACGGTTGTCAAAAGTTCTCACGACGAGCTCATGTGCCGGCTCAAGAATTGAGCATGATCCCGATCACTTGGCCATTTGCAGTCTGGGGGCTTGACATGGTTGGACCTTTCAAAAGGTCTAAAGATAAAAAGACACATTTACTGGTGGCAGTGGACAAGTTTACAAAGTGGGTTGAGGCAGAGCCAGTCAGTAAGTGTGATGCAGCCACGGCAGTTCAATTCATGAAAAAGGTGATATTTCGTTTTGGTTTCCCACATAGCATCATAACTGATAATGGCACTAATCTCTCCAAGGGTGCCATGGAAGAGTTCTGTCAAAGAGAACATATCCGGCTTGATGTTTCGGCTGTTGCCCATCCTCAATCCAATGGTCAAGCAGAAAGAGCTAATCAAGAGATCCTGAAAGGTATCAAACCCCGGCTCTTAGTCCCCTTACAACGGACTCCGGGTTGTTGGGTGGAGGAGTTACCTTCCGTGTTATGGAGCATCAACACTACGCCTAACAGATCTACAGGCTACACGCTTTCTTTATGGTGTATGGTGCAGAGGCGGTCCTGCCATGTGACATCCGGCACGATTCACCCTGCGTGGCGGCTTACGTTGAGGCTGACAACGAAGAAGCTTGTCAGAATGCACTTGACTTGCTGGATGAGGAGCGAGACTTGGCAATAGCCCGCTCGGCAATTTATCAACAAGACCTGCGTCGCTATCACAGCCGCCGGGTTAGGAGCAGAACCTTTCAGGAAGGCGACTTGGTGCTCCGGCTCATCCAGGATCAGATTAATATGCACAAGCTATCACCGCCTTGGGAAGGGCCCTTTGTGGTCAGCAAGAATCTGCACAACGGGTCATATTACCTCATCGATATTCGAGAGCACAAAGATTCACTTAAGTCGGAGGAGGAGACCCGCCAGCCGTGGAATATAGCTCATCGCCGGCCTTATTATACTTAAGCCACCGGCTTTCAAGATGTATATTTTTGTTTGACGATGTATATATTATATAAAGAAATAAAGCAGGACCTCTGTCCTTTTTACCCTCTCTATGTGTCTTCTTTATCAGGTAGTGGAGACAACCAACAGGGAGAGGATCACTTCTGAATCCGGCTTTCCCTTTGGACCGGCTTATGATCATATCTGAATTTAGCCATGATCACTTGGGGGCTTCCTGTTCAAACATAGGTCGTATTCGAACCAAAGAGAACATAGCTGTCGATACCCACTTGATCGGCATACTGCCAAACCTACTTGGGGGCTTCTTGATCATATTTGAATCATAGCTTAACCCCTTTGGGTCTGACGTGGATCGTATTCGAATCAGCGTCATTAAACAACTCTTATGTTCACTTGGGGGCTTCCTGTTCAAACATAGGTCGTATTCGAACCAAAGAGAACATAGCTGTCGATACCCACTTGATCGACATTGCCAAAGTCACTGGGGGCTATATGATCATATCCGAATCTTAGCTTAACCCCTTTGGGACGGTTTTCTGATCGTATTCGAATCAGGAGCCTGTGAACATTGCTTATAAATATAATTACTTTAACTATCATTGAAACCTTCTTGAGGAGATGGTTATTGATTCTTCCGGTTTAATATTGATTACCCCGGGTTCTAAAAGTGCCAGGTAAAGCATCAAATGAGCTGGGAAGACTATCAAAAGGGTCACATGTATGCTGTTGTGATTGTATTTTAAATAATCATGAACCGGCCTGTATATGATGTCTTTTTGGTCATGTTCCGCGTTATCAATACTCTATAACCCCCTGGTGTAGTAAACCACCCAGAAAATTTTACTTGTTTTATGTGCAGGATAAGGTAAAGCAAGTTAAACATCAAGGAAATACATGGTTAACATAAGCTAGCAAAATATAGTGATGGCGGCTTACAGAAGTAGTAAGCACCATAAACATGCGCAAGGGCATGACCAGCATTAAGAAGTTTTTCTATCCTATTACAAGACTCCCGAGTCTGAATAAGTGAAGCATTGTTTTGACAAAGTTATAAAGCGCCTGGCGGTTCATTCCTTCGACGGGCTTGACGACTCCGGGTTATCCTTCTCCGCCTCTCCGTCGGTTGCTTTGTCCTGGAAGGTGGACGAGGCCCAGTCAATGCCGCTCAAGGCTTCAAATTTAGCCTCATCATCTATTAAACCGGTCGGGTCCACTTCAGGGGCAAAGGTATGCTTACGCGTTGGAGGGATCAGGCTGACTGGGTCGTATGGGACGTTTGGGATTCTCCGGTTCTCGCTATCATAGCCTGGCGAATACTTAGTAAGATCAGTATCATTCCCAATGAGAGTCACCAGGGGACGTACGACTTTGACACAGGCAGTGAAGTCTTGGTCGTCAAAGGCAGTGCCGTCCTCCTTCAGGCTTGGATATCCAAGAGAAAGATTAGCCAAGTTAAGTTCTGGCACCCATGCCCTTGCCCGGCTTAATGCGGCCACGGCTCCGGCTCTCGCAGATGCCCGCCTTAATTCCTGAATTCGTTGGGGTAGCACTGAGAGATGCCTCAACACATCTTGTAGGAGGCGAGGAGTGGTATTTGATAAGGCCACAACGGCCAAAGCACGTTGTGACCCGGAGTACAACTGTTCCACTAAGGTGTAAACTGCCTTAAGCTTGATCAACATATTTTGCTTCAGGTTGGTACTCCTGGGGCCTGTATGTTCACATGCATAACAATAAGCTAGAGATAACCATTACAATAATCCTTGGAAGATTGCAATATTTAAGGTTTTTCAGAGTTACTTACCGAAGATGGCTGAGACCATTTGGGATATCTGCCGTTTTAAGTCGGACAGTTCGGTTGTTGCTTCTGTAAGAGATGCTTCTGCCGCCTCGGCCCGGGTCACTAGTGAAGCCCTTTCATCAGCCCAAATCTTCTTTTCTGACTCAAATTTTTTCCTCAGCTTCTCTTGTTCAGAGACATTGAATTCAAACTTGGAGTTGGCTTTCTGATTTTCAAGCTCTTGGGTCTTTAGCTGGCTCTTCAGATCAGCAATCTTCGACTCAAATTGACTTATGGTGGCCTGTATTAACATCAGGTAATGGTAAGAATCATGGTAAGGTAACATTCAAGTCCCAAGCATTTTACAAGTAAAGATACTTGGCACTTGGGGGCTAATGTATGCTTAAAGAATTTTTAAACCTATCCTACTGAGTCATATATATTAAGTCTCAAGCACTTTACAAGTAAAGATACTTGACACTTGGGGGCTAATGTGTAACACAAATTCAAAGTCTCATGCTATCACCGGGTTAAATGTATTCACTTTAAACCGGACAACCTAAGTAGATTTCTAAGTCTACAACATATTCATTCATAAGCAATAGACTTGGGGGCTGGTATAGTATGTAAGGTTCAGGGAAAAAGCATAAGTTATACCTCAGATTTGTGTTGTATTTGCTTCACCATGTCAATTTCCAGGTCACGACTATTGTGCACTTGGTTCAGATAGCCCGAGACTATATCACCAATGCTTAGGTGAGTATAATCAGTGATGTCCTGTTTGGCTTTCCGACATTGGGCAAACTCCTCCTTGGCAGTGCATTGGGCAAGAACAGTAGGCCGGCCCGGTTCAACATATTGGCTTTTCACAATTTCAACTTCCGGGTCAGTCGTCTTGACCGGGCTAGGAATTTCCGAGTTATCCGAGTTGTGGATAACGTCTTATGCAGGCGGGTCAGAGGTTGGCACCGGAATATCAGAAGCCGGTTCAAGCGGTGCCTGATGAGTGGAGCTGTCAGGAACGGATGAGTCAAGCGCTGGTTCAGTGACCACCGGGTCTCAGGACGGCTTGTTCTTCTTTGCCATCTTGCTGGGCTTCACTTGCAGGCTGTCAATCAAAGTGGAAGGATGAGTATCAAAGTATAAGTATGGAAAAACTTAAAGTAAGAAAGGTTACATTACCCGGGAGCTTTTTTAAAAGCCAACATGTTTGATTGCATCGACTCGTCAGAAGAAGGAGAGGTATCCTGATAATTGGAGTCAATGAATTGAGAGGTTGGCGAATCAAACCCGCCAAAGGTAAAGCAGAACGTAAATCAGAGATAACCTCGGTCCGGCTCTTCCTGGTTGCATCGGGTAAGCCGGAGGAGAGTTCTGTGTCTTGGTTGGCCCGAGTCTGCCGCCGGTTCTCAAGCTGTTGTTGCTTCAAAAGAAATTGAGGATCTTGCTAAGCTAGAGGATGTGAAAGTCTTACTTTCTGGGTCACCCTTCAGATTTTTTGCGTTGGCAAAGGCTCTGAGTCGGAGGAGATTATAGTTACCTCTTCGTCAATTGCTTGACTATTCCCTGTATCCTCCTGAAAGGATAAAATGTCAGTAAAATAATGACAAAGGAGTTAAGAAAATCAAAAGATTACCTCTTCCTCATCCGAAGAAGAGTCATCCAATTTAAGCATATCGGAGGCGCTGGGTTTCTTCTTCTTTGAGGTGCCCGTCTTGGCGGCTTTCCTTTCAGTTTTCTTGGCTGCCCTGGCCCGTTTGGCAGCCTCATGGTCATACTTGACCTTCTAGAAATTATCACCGACCCGTGGAAAAAAGATAAAGAATCATAAGTACAACAAGGTATAGCATGTTAAAGAGTATTTATGAAGATTGGTAACTTACCGCAGGGGCCGGGTTCTTCTTGCAGAAGGGAAGTAAGCCGAAGGCATTACTAGTTACAGTGCCCTCCTTCAACAGTGACTGGGGTGTAGCATCTACCACATCATCTGGTAAATCGTCAGGACTATGACGCATTGGGTCATCCTTCTCTCTTGTGTAAGTACACATTAAGCCGGAGCGACGACTTAATGGTAGTATTCGCCAGGTGACCCAGACCCGGACGAGATCGTTGCCGTTTAACCCGTTCCCCAACAAAGCTTTGATTTTCCTGATGGTGGGGTTGAGAGGCAGGCACTCAACAGCGGTCAACTTATCTGCTAACTGATGGTTGGACTCAAGACGCAGGGCACGAAAGCTGGGCAGAGGCTTCTCATTAGCCGGAGAAGTGTCTTGACAGTAGAACCACGTCTAGTTCCAGTCTTTCGGGTGACTGGGCAGTTCAGCATAAGGAAAAAGGCAATCTCTCTGCCGTTCGATTGAGAGGCCGCCAAGCTCAAGACTAGGCCCGTTAGCACGTTCATTCTGCCGGTTCAAATAAAAAAGTTCTCTGAACAAAAGCAGACTTGGTTCTTCTCCCAGGTACACCTCGCAGAAGACTTGGAAATTGCAAAGGTTTGACACGGAATTGGTTCCAATGTCTTGAGGTCTGAGATCAAAGAAGTTCAGAACTTCCCTGAAGAATTTTGAGCCAGGAGGGGCAAATCCCCGGTTCATGTTATCTGTGAAAACTATCACCTCCCCATCTTTGGGTTGAGGCTTCTCTTCGGATGGGTCAGGAGCACGATAAGACATGACCTCCTTTTTGGGCAAGTGGCTAGACTTCACGAATTCAGCAAGTTTGCTTTTGGTAACTGTGGATGGAACCCAATTGCAAGTCACAGGGGCTTTGGCCGCCTTAGGTGCCAGGACAACAGTTGGCCTACGACAATATAAGAAGTTCCGGCTCAACTTTGACCCGGAAGAAATATCTAAATTATTTAAAATGGCGGCTTAAGAAGGGGCCTAATGATATAAGGGTGATTGTGCAACAATATTTAAGCCGCTACAAGTATCAAGAGCAATTTAAAATTCTTAAGGTCATGAGAAGAAGGAAAGGCTTACAACTCAGTATCACTTATTTAAACCGGACACCTGGACAATTGTGTTTAAGGGCATTTACCAGAAGAAGCTTTCCGGGTGATAGAAACAAGTTTCACAGACGGCAACAATTATTCTGGATCAAATTATTGCTCTGAAAGGGAAATTTTCTAGACCTAAAAACAGGGCAGAGTAGTTCATACACTCGAAGAGGGTTTCCAAACAAGGGAAATGAGATCTGTTTCTATGCAAGATCAACACAAACAATTACCGCAGCAGTTCTACATAGTTTTTATGATCTAAATGTCAGGACCCCGACTCGATGTCACATCGATCTAGCTGTAACACCTCATATCACTTTGCGGCCTCACGCACGGTATTCCCACGGGTGTCGCCTTACCTTTTCCCGGGACCGTTTGCGCCTTTTGGCTCACGTATATGATAGTGTCGCTAGCATCCATATGATAAGGAGCCCGGGCTGACATGACTAGTTGTAAACCCAAAGTGGCACAGACTTACAGGGACAGGCATCCATGACCCAGCTTCGAACGTGTCGGTCATCAGCAAGTGGGTCCGGACTGTAGCACTGGGCTAGTAGGACTCCGGTAAACCGGGCTGTAGCGGGCTAACAGGACTCCGGTACTCAATGCATGACATTTCCCCGAAGGGACAGACACAGGAACGAAGAAGGACACATGCCGGCCAGCCTAAGTGTTCCAGAGCAGTAGCAAGCTACCATGGCTCAGCGGTAACACTAGGAAACATTTCCCGGTAAGAGAGGCTATTAAAGATAAACAACTAGATAGTCAGATCCCACACATACCAAGCATTTCAATAACATACACACAATATGCTCGATATGTGCAAATACAACATGGCATCACAACATGACTCTATGACACAAGTACTTTTATTTAAGGCTCAGAGAGCCATACATAACATACACCAAGGTACGGGTCACACGACCCAGCATTCAAGTCATACAGTCATACAAACCAGCAGCGGAAGTAACTTGTCTGAGTACAGACAACTAGTAAAATAAAAGAGGCTTGGAAAGCCTAGCTATACTACATGGTCCTTCACAAGCTCAGGATCACCACCTGGGCCTTAGCCTACTCATTGAGGTCAACGTCTACGTAGAACCCATCAGAAGGGGTTGCAGCGTCTTCTGTGAAAATGTAAATTATAGCAACATGAGTACAAAGGTACTCAGCAAGACTTACATCAGATCCTACATACATGTATATTATCAAGAAGGGTTGGTGGAGTTATTGCAGCAAGCCAGCTTTGACTCTTGGCTAGGCTATCCTACGAGACTCCAACTTGAAATGGTTTTGCGTACATGAGTCCACTACTCACCAATTCAATACACTACCGAGGATCCACCTCCGTCTTCCTACGGAAGAGCCATCCTCGGCACTCACACTTATCTTGAGGCTTTTAGTAGTTTCCATTTGCTTGTCTATGAACTGTATAGGCAACCAAGTAGTCCTTTACCGCGGACGCGGCTATTCGAATAGATCATGATAACCCTGCAGGGGTGTACTTCTTCATACACGCTCTCACCACTTACCGTCGTTTACACGACATGTACTCGGCAACCTTCAAGCGGAAGCCCAACGTGGGTGTCGGCCACGACCTACCTAATCACCTAAGCATCCAGTCCAGGTTTATCGCCTATCCAAGTTCCATCCGCAGGGAGTCCGGCCGAGGTTTCCCATGCGGCCCCGAACGATGTGAACAGGGTTCCCGAGATACCTAACGGGTATTCGGTACACCCGGCCACGTACCTACCGCATCACAGCCCACCCCTACGGTCAGCGCTGTCCACGGCCTCCAGTAGGCTACAAACACCAGAAACTACTTGCAACTCCTGGACAGAGAACTAGGGTGAATAAGAAGCCGAGAGGGTCCATTGGTTTCGGGCCCAATGCATGGTAGTAGCTGATTCTTAAATCACACATACAGATCTCAGTGCTTAAGGTCGGCTTCAATGAAACAACCCACCATGTACTCCTACATGGCCTCTCATCGATACCTTTACCAAATCGTGTTCACCACACCACTCTCATTACCGACGTAATCATTTCACTCTAGCCCATCACCAGATGAACCAGACCTGACACGACTCTAAGCATAGCAGGCATAGCAAGGTAGGAACAACACATACATATGGCTCAATCAACTCCTCCACATGCTAGTGGGTTTCATCTAGTTACTGTGGCAATGACAGGTCATGCAGAGGAAATGGGTTCAACTACCGTAGCACACAGCAGTTTGAAACGCGTTGTCTTAATGCAGTAAAAGAGAGCAAGAGCGAGAACATGGGATTGTATCGATATGATCAAATGGTTGGTTGCTTGCCTGATGGTTCGATGCACTGATACGGTTCTTCGTTAGGGTAATCACGGTACTCCTCGGAGGCAGATCCTGCCGCAAAGAACACCGATACACAACCATCACCAAACAATGTGCAACAATATGATGTATGCATGAAACATAGCAATATGAGTGTGTTGGGCTAATGCAGCTAAGACCAAAAGGGTTTGAACCAATTTGAATCAAAGATTCAAATTTCAAACTCACACATGGCCCTTTAAAGTGTTTTTCCTTGTTCTGCATTAAACATCAAGTTAACTTGTTTAATCATGCATGAAAATAGTAGAGATGGATAGATTGGATTTTTCTGATCATTTTTCATATATAATTTGTCTGATTTGGAGTTACAGAATAAAAGTTATGAATTTTTAAAGTTTAAACTATATTCTGGAATTTCCTATATTAGATTAATTCCAGAAAATCAATTATTGCGTCAGCCTGACGTTAGTGTGACGTCAGCGGTCAACGGAACATGTCCAGGTCAAACCTCACAGTGGGTCCCGCGTGTCAGGGTGATTAATTTAATTAAAGTTTAAATAAAACTAAACCTGTTTAATTAACAGGGCTGGGCCCCACCTGTCATTGACTCAGGGGAGTCAACCAGGGCCCACCCGTGGTCAAACCCGGGTCGGCTGCACCGGCGTTTAGCCGCCGGCGAGCCCGACGCGGCGGCGGAAGTGGTTTTGGCTGTTTCGGCCACCAAATGGGTCGCGGAGACCACCGGAGTGGAGCTGAGGACGAGCCGCAGCTCTTGGTGGAGTCCGTTGGGGTCGGGGTGGCTGGAGTTGGCGCCGGCGACGACTTTGGCGGCCACCGGGGTGCGGCCGAAGACGAACTTGACGCTAGAGGGGTCGGTGAGGCTCGGGGAGTGGCTAGCTAGGTGCTAGGTGACACGGTGAGCATGATGGACACCGTGGAGTGGTCGGAGGGTGGCCGGGAGCACGTCGGCGACGAGCTCCATGGCAGTGGGTGCGGTTGAGCTCCGGGAGGTCCCTACACGGCTCGGGAGCAAGCAAAGGAAGGGGGGAAAGATGGCTAAGCTCACAGTGAGTGCGACGGGGCCCTTGGTGCGGCCGGGGATGGACCGGAGCGACGACGGCGTTGAAGGGGATCTCCGGCGACGGCGGTTCGGGCGAGGTCGTTGCGGTGGACTCGGGCGTTGCGAGCGCTCGGGGCTCGGCTTGCTCGATGGAGTGGACAGCGGCGGAGCTCCTGGACACGATGAGAGGACGCACGGGCGGCGGGAAGCACGGCTACGACGAAGGCACGGCGATGGTGGCGTCGGTCATGGCGGGGGAGCGCGAGGGGGAGGAGCTGGAGAGGAGAGGGGGTGTCTGGGGGGGTTTCGGGGAGCGAGGGAGGCCGGTCCACGACGTCACCGGGCAAGGGGAGCGGCGAGGCGGCGAGCAGGTGCGTGGCGCGCGCTACGGTCGCCATCGGGCACCTGCCTGCCTGCCTGGCCGGCAAGCAGCTCGCTGGAGCGGCGCTGGGCTGGGCCGGCAGGTGGGCCGGGTGCTGGGCGCCAGGTAAGGTTTTTCTATTTTTTTCTATTTTCTGTTTTTTTTAATACTTCTGCAACTTTGTTGAATTAAATAAAATACTTAGGCAACTCCTAAAATCACCAAACTACTCCTGGTCCATAGTTGGATTATTTCCAACATGAAACATTTTAGTTTGGAGATATTTGAGCATTTAAATATTATATATAATTTTAAATGCCCAAATTCAAATATTTATGATTTAATTCAAAAACCCTAAGATGGCCTAGGAAAATGTGCATCACTTCTGGCAGAGGTTCTGAACCAAGACAAAAATGATGGGCATTTTAGAAGGGCATTTCAGGTTCATTGAAAAAGTTTTTAGTAAACCCTAATTGGTTTCAGAGGGGGCTGGGGGTTCTGTCATCCCCATTTCAGGTTTCTGATGAAAGAATAAACATGATGCAACACTCTAATGCATAAACTAGCTAGGATGTGACAACTCACCCCCACTCAAAAGAATCTCGTCCCGAGATTTGGGTTCCTCCGGAAAGAGGGCGGGGTACTCAAGTCGAAGACGATCCTCCCTTTCCCAAGTTGCTTCATCCTCAGAATGGTGCGACCATTGAAGTTTGAGAAACTTGATATTATGACGTCGAGTGGTACGCTCGGCCTGATCGAGGATACGAATGGGGTACTCTCGATATGTGAGATTATCTTGGAGATCAAGCGTTTCGTGGTCCACTCCACGGATAGGATCCGAGAAGCAACGCCTAAGTTGAGAAACGTGGAAGACATCGTGGACTCTGGAGAGGTGCGGAGGTAGTTCCAACTGGTAGGCAACTTCTCCTCGTTTAGCGAGAATGCGAAAAGGTCCAATGTAACGAGGAGCCAATTTGCCTTTAATACCGAAATGATGGGTTCCCTTCAGAGGGGTAACCCGAAGGTAAGCCTTCTCGTTAACCTCGAAAGTCATAGCCTTATGTTTTCGGTCATATTGACTCTTTTGACGAGATTGGGCTGTTTTCAACTTTTCACGAACGATGCGAACTTGTTCTTCTGCTTCCTGAATCATATCCGGGCCAAAGAATTGTCTTTCCCCGGTCTCTGACCAGTTAAGGGGTGTTCGACACCGTCGTCCATAGAGAACTTCAAAAGGGGCTTTACCCAAGCTAGATTGGTAGCTGTTGTTGTAAGTGAATTCGGCAAATGGAAGGCACTTCTCCCAATCCATTCCGAATGAGATAATAGAGGCTCGAAGCATGTCTTCTAGAATCTGGTTGACGCGTTCCACTTGACCACTCGATTGAGGGTGAAAAGCGGTGCTAAAGGAAAGGCGGGTTCCCATAGCATTTTGGAAACTTTCCCAAAATCGAGAGGTGAAAAGACTTCCTCGATCCGAGTTAATTTCCAAGGGAACACCATGGAGAGACACTATTCGGGAGATGTATAAGTCTGCCAGCTGACTAGCGGTTATACTCTCGCGAACAGGTAAGAAATGGGCCACTTTGGAAAGACGATCAACAACAACGAAGATAGCATTATTCCCTCTTTTGGTCCTGGGAAAACCGGTAATGAAGTCCATACCAATTTTATCCCATTTCCATTCAGGAATAGCTAAGGGTTGAAGGGTGCCAGCAGGCCGTTGATGCTCTGCTTTTACACGACGGCAGACGTTGCAATTAGCAATATACTAAGCAATTTCTCTCTTCATCCTAGTCCACCAGAACCTCTGGCGTAGGTCCTGATACATCTTAGTACTACCGGGATGAATGGTGAGAGGAGATTCATGAGCCTCCTTAAGGATCAATCGCCTCAGGTTTCACACTTTGGGAACCACTAGTCGATTCCCGAAGTATACGACCCCTCGATCATTAATGGAGAAACAATTCGCAACTCCTTTCTTGATGTTTCTCTTGATGCGGGAGATTCCCGGATCTACCTTCTGTGCCTTGACGATCTGGTCCGTAAGGGTAGGTTTCGCCACCAAGGTGGAAAGAAAACCTTGAGGAACAATGTGAAGGTTAAGCTTCCGAAATTCCTCATGGAGAAGCGGTTGACTTTGTTGTAACATTAGGTTGTTACAATAAGATTTACGACTTAGCGCATCAGCCATGACATTGGCTTTCCCTGGGGTGTAAGTTATTCCTAAGTCGAAATTTGTGATTAACTCAACCCAACGTCTTTGCCTGAGATTCAAATCCGGTTGGGTGAAAATGTACTTCAGACTTTGGTGATCAGTGAATATTTCGCAACGGTTACCGAGGATGTAATGTCGCCAGGTCTTAAGTGCATAGACTACGGCTACAAGCTCTAGATCATGAGTAGGATAATTCTCCTCATGTGGATGCAATTGCCGTGAAGCGTAAGCAATTACATGTCGATCTTGCATGAGAATGCAACCTAGTCCTTGTCGCGAGGTGTCGCAGTAGATAACAAAGTCCTTGGAGAAGTCTGGCGGTACCAGTACGGGAGCAGAAGTCAGGCGTCTTTTCAGTTCCCGAAAGCTGTGCTCACATTGTGGAGTCCATTCAAACTTTTTATCTTTCTTGAGGAGTTCGGTTAGAGGTTTAGCAACTTTGGAGAAGTTCTCGACAAAGCGACGACAATAGCTCGCTAAGCCCAAAAAACTCCGAACTTGCTTGACCGATTCAGGTGGAGTCCAATTAAGGACGGCTTGAACTCGCTCAGGGTTAACAGCAATACCTTTACCAGATATTACATGACCCAGATAGGTCACTTCTGACAACCAGAATTCACATTTAGAAAATTTGGCATAAAGGCGATGCTCTCGAAGTTTCTTCAACACTAGCCTTAGATGTTCGGCATGTTCTTCCTCGTTCTTGGAGTAGATGAGTATATCATCGAGATAAACCACAACGAATTTATCCAAATACTCCATGAAGATTGAGTTCATTAACCGAGAAAAGGTGGCTGGAGCGTTGGTTAAACCGAAGGACATGACGGTGTACTCGTATTGGCCAACGAGTAACAAAAGCCGTTTTAGGAATGTCCCCGTTTCTGATTTTGATTTGATGGTAGCCCAACCTCAAATCCATTTTGGAGAAGATTGAGGATCCAGCGAGCTGATCATACAGGTCGTTGATCCTAGGGAGCGGATATTTGTTCTTGATTGTGACCAAATTTACAGGTCCGTAATCTACAACCATCCGGTCCGTACCATCCTTCTTCTTGACGAAGAGGACGGGGCAAGCCCACGGAGATGAACTAGGTCGGATGAAACCCTTTTTCAAGGACTCATCGAGTTGTTTCTTAAGCTCAGCTAGTTCTAGTGGTGCCATCTTATAGGGTCTTCTAGCAATCGGAACGGTTCCTGGAATGAGGTCTATTACGAACTCAACATCCCTGTCAGGTGGAACACCTGGCAATTCCTCTGGGAAGACATCCGGAAAGTCACGAACTACCGGAACATCCTCAAGGTCTGGCAAGGGGCTGGCGTTGAGAGAATATAATTGTCGCTTGGCTAATTGGGTCAAAACATTGACTATCTTCCCCGAAGGGTGAGTGAGTTGAACAGTCCTAGAGAAGCAATCAATTTTGGCATGATGAGCTGACATCCAGTCCATACCCAAAATGATATTAATATCTGAAAATTTGAGAGCTATCAAAGATGCAAGGAAAACAAGTCTGTCGACTTGGATTTCGTTTCCATAACTTACCCTGGAGGTCTGCCATCTAGAACCAGGAGTAGAAATTTCCATAGTGGATGGCATGTCACAAAATGCGGTGTTATGCAAACGAGCATAGTTCTCGGATATAAATGAATGAGAGGCTCATGTATCGAAAAGAACAGATGTCGGGTGGCAATTAACAAGGAGCGTACCGAGAACGACGTTGGGATCCTCTTGAGCTTCTTCGGCAGAGATACAGTTGACATGGCCACGTGTAGCGGTGGCCGGCTTGGCGTGGAACACTTTCCCTGTCGGCTTGCCACGGCCAACAGCTTTAGCAGATTGGTTGGGGTTGGTCTGGGGACACTCACGCATATAGTGGCCAGATTCCCCACACTTTAAACAAGTCACGGAACTGGTGCGTGGAGGAGCACCGTTAGTTGGACCCCCATAGGGCTTGGCTGGTGCAGACTATTGAACAGGGCGAGGCGCCTGGAAAGATGGCCTCGGTGTGAACCTGGGTGGCAGGGCGGTGTTGGGCACCCACACGCGGCGCTTCTGAGGACCAGCACCGGATGAGGAACCCATGTCACGGCCATGCTTGCGTGTTGCATCATAATCAGTCTGACCAGTTTCAGCACTGATGGCCTTGTTAACAAGTTTCTGAAAAGATGTGCACTCATGCAGACGGAGGTCGCGGCGAAGCTCAGGACTAAGTCCCTTATGGAACCTTGCTTGCTTCTTGGCATCAGTAGAAACTTCCTCAGTTGCATATCGTGCGAGGTTACCAAACTCCCGGCTGTAAGCATCCACAGAGAGTCGGCCTTGGGTGAAGCTGCAAAATTCCTCGCGTTTACGGTCCATGAGACCCTCCGGAATGTGATGTTCACGGAAAGCCTCGCTGAATTCAGCCCAAGTAGTGACATGGCCCACTGGACGCATAGCTCCATAATTCTCCCACCATAGACTGGCGGGGCCTTCAAGATGATATGCAGCAAAGGTGACCTTGTCAGCCTCAGCTACTAGCGCGGAACACAGCTTGTGAGAGATACTGCAAAGTCAGTCATCAGCGTCGAGAGGCTCGACGGAGTGGTGGAACGTGGGTGGATGTAACTTGATAAAATCACTGAGTGACACCACGTTAGTCCTCTGATGGTGTGCTGTGTTCTGTTCAATACGCTCCAACAAACGGTTGGTCTCCCGCTTGTTTCTTTCGGCTTCCATCATAACCTCGGCTAGGGAAGGAGGATGAGGCAGATTTGCATTCCTGACTTCACTGCCTTCGGCCTGCTCTTGAGGAGCAGGGTTAGTGCGCGTGTTGACCATCCTAGGTAAACAAGACAATGATTTAGTCAGAATGATAAAATTCCGACATAGGATACAAAATGTAAGGAATAACTCGGAATGCAAGATGATCATCCGTATGACATGGTAGATACAGAAACTGCTTCTTTATTCCATCGTCATACACACCATACAGGGTTTAGTACAAGACCAAACAAGGTACTATTATGGTGAAAAGAGGATTACATCTCATCGGAGGCATCCCAAGCTCCTATACATTATTTTTC